>NW_027675466.1:1045000-1095000 GCF_965601325.2 Salmo salar
GTGAGTGTGTGTGTGTGTGTGTCCTGTGAGTGTGTGTGTGTCCTGTGAGTGTGTGTGTGTGTGTCCTGTGAGTGTGTGTGTGTGTGTGTCCTGTGAGTGTGTGTGTGTGTGTGTGTCCTGTGAGTGTGTGTGTGTGTGTGTCCTGTGAGTGTGTGTGTGTGTGTCCTGTGAGTGTGTGTGTGTGAGTGTGTGTGTGTGTCCTGTGTGTGTGTGTGTCCTGTGTGTGTGTGTGTCCTGTGTGTGTGAGAGTCCAGTGTGTGTGTGTGTGTGTTCAGTGTGAAACACACACAGGACACACACACACAGGACACACACACACAGGACACGGACACACACAGGACACGGACACACTGGACACACACACTGGACACACACACAGGACACACACACACACACACACACAGTCAGCATATAACTTTGTCCAAGTGGTGGTCAGAATGTTTGTCTTAACTAGCCTGAAAAGTCAAACATGTCTGATATGAACATTGACATAAACCCTCTACATACTTGAGTTTCTCCAGTCTGCAGTGTGGATCCTCCAGTCCAGCAGAGAGCAGTCTGACTCCTGAGTCTCCTGGGTGATTGTAGCTCAGGTCCAGCTCTCTCAGGTGTGAGGGGTTTGACCTCAGAGCTGAGACCAGAGAAGCACAGCCTTCCTCTGTGACTAGACAGCCTGACAGCCTGCAAAGAGTCAAATCATATTAAAATCACACTGATATTCTTTGGTGGTGAAAATAGTGGCAGTATATTTTTTCAACATATTCAGATATCAGTGTCCTGAAACCTGACATATCTATTCATAAATGTTTCATTATTATAAATGACACATTTTCCAAGTATTGCTTGTAGATAGAAAGATGCATATTATCAAATATTTGAGTAGACTGACCAGACCAGTTTAAAAGCAGTATCAGTCAAAAGACAGACAGTGAGGTATCAGATTTAGATTGTATTGAGTATACAGTCCACACATATCTATTTTGACAGTGAAGATAACATTTTAAATGTGGCTCTGTACTCCAACATTTTGGATTTCAGATCAAATGTTTCATATGAGGTAACAGTATATAATGTCACCTTTTATTTGAGGGTATTTTAATACATACAGTTGAAGTCAGAAGTTTACATACACCTTAGCCAAATACATTTAAACTCAATTTTTACAATTCCTGACATTTAATCCTAGTAAAAGTCCCCTGTCTTAGGTCAGTTAGGATCACCACTTTATTTTAAGAATGTGAAATGTCAGAATAATAGTAGAGAGAATGATTAATTTCAGCTTTTATTTCTTTCATCACATTCCCAGTGGGTCAGAAGTTTACATACACTCAATTAGTATTTGGTAGCATTGCCTTTAAATGGTTTAACTTGGGTTAAACGTTTTGGGTAGCCTTCCACAAGCTTCCCACAATAAGTTGGGTGAATTTTGGCCCATTCCTCCTGACAGAGCTGGTGTAACTGAGTCAGGTTTGTAGGCCTCTTGCTCGCACACGCTTTTTCAGTTCTGCCCACAAATTTTCTATAGGATTGAGGTCAGGGTTTTGTGATGGCCACTCCAATACCTTGACTTTGTTGTCCTTAAGCCATTTTGCCACAACTTTGGAAGTATGCTTGGGGTCATTGTCCATTTGGAAGACCCATTTGTGACCAAGCTTTAACTTCCTGACTGATGTCTCGAGATGTTGCTTCAATATATCCACAATTTTCCTGCCTCATGATGCCATCTATTTTGTGAAGTGCACCAGTCCCTCCTGCAGCAAAGCACCCCCACAACATGATGCTGCCACCGCCGTTCTTCACAGTTGGGATGGTATGATGGCTGTGTGGTCCCATGGTGTTTAGACTTGCGTACTATTGATTGAACGTGTTACCTTCAGGCGTTTGGAAATTGCTCCCAAGGATGAAGCAGACTTGTGGAGGTCTACAATCTTTTTTTCTGAGATTTTGGCTGATTCCTTTTCATTTTCCCATGATGTCAAGCAAAGAGGCACTGAGTTTGAAGGTAGGCCTTGAAATACATCCAAATTATGTCAATTAGTCTATCAGATGCTTCTAAAGCAATGACATCATTTTCTGGAATTTTCCAAGCTGTTTAAAGGCACAGTCAACTTAGTGTATGTAAACTTCTTACCCACTGGAATTGTGATACAGTGAATTATAAGTGAAATAATCTGTCTGTAAACAATTGTTTCAAAAATTACTTGTGTCATGCACAAAGTAGATGTCCTAACCGACTTGCCAAAACTATAGTTTGTTAACAAGAAATTTGTGGAGTGGTTGAAAAACACGTTTTAATGACTCCAACCTAAGTGTATGTACACTTCCGACTTCAACTGTATGTGATTCACAATTAAAACTTACATTCTGATGATGCCATGATTAAGAAGAATCATGAATGAATCATGAATCATAATGAGTGAGAAAGTTACAAGAGGCCACAACAAAACATGCTAACCTCTCACCATTACCAATAACAGAGGCTACAACAAAACATGCTAACCTCTCACCATTACCAATAACAGAGGCTACAACAAAACATGCTAACCTCTCACCATTACCAATTACAGAGGCTACAACAAAACATGCTAACCTCTCACCATTACCAATAACAGAGGCTACAACAAAACATGCTAACCTCTCACCATTACCAATAACAGAGGCTACAACAAAACATGCTAAACTCTCACCATTACCAATAACAGAGGCTACAACAAAACATGCTAACCTCTCACCATTACCAATAACAGAGGCTACAACAACACATGCTAACCTCTCACCATTACCAATAACAGAGGCTACAACAGAACATGCTAACCTCTCACCATTACCAATAACAGAGGCTACAACAAAACATGCTAACCTCTCACCATTACCAATAACAGAGTCTACAACAAAACATGCTAACCTCTCACCATTACCAATAACAGAGGCTACAACAAAACATGCTAACCTCTCACCATTACCAATAACAGAGGCTACAACAAAACATGCTAACCTCTCACCATTACCAATAACAGAAGCTACAACAAAACATGCTAACCTCTCACCATTACCAATAACAGAGGCTACAACAAAACATGCTAACCTCTCACCATTACCAATAACAGAGGCTACAACAAAACATGCTAACCTCTCACCATTACCAATAACAGAGGCTACAACAAAACATGCTAACCTCTCACCATTACCAATAACAGAGGCTACAACAAAACATGCTAACCTCTCACCATTACCAATAACAGAGGCTACAACAAAACATGCTAACCTCTCACCATTACCAATAACAGAGGGGGTTTGATCTTTGTGCCTCCGTTTCTCATTTATCATCATTCACGATTCATTCATGGTTATTCATAATCATGGTAGCATCCACATGAATGTAGAAGTCAATAGAAGTGAAGTGACTCCAAAATGACAGGACATTATTTACTATTCAGTATTTATTAGGAAAAACATCATCCAAAACACAACCAAGACAAACTGCAAATGAATTCAACAAGTTAGTAGAATCACAAGCCTCACTGCAGGTGTCAGGAATCCCGCTTCCTGAGTCTGTTTCTGCCTGAGCTGACTGTTTTTTGTTTGGTGTCTAAGGTTTCGTTCAGAAACCTGTCTGGTTGCCAGGCAACGAAGTTAGGCGGGAGATCTAGTGATA
Source organism: Salmo salar (assembly GCF_965601325.2). Taxonomy (NCBI): domain Eukaryota; kingdom Metazoa; phylum Chordata; class Actinopteri; order Salmoniformes; family Salmonidae; genus Salmo; species Salmo salar. The sequence goes on from NW_027675466.1 coordinate 1,048,656, forward strand.
TTATTACCCTGTCTGGTTGCCAGGCAACGAAGTTAGGCGGGAGATCTAGTGATTACCCTACACCTGCATCTCATCAACCTTCTGCACACCTGGTCCTGATCATCACCTCTTCATAAGCCCTGAGCTGACATCTATTCCCTGCTGGATCGTTAGCAGCGAACAGCCTCATGTTTCCTGAGCTAGTCTTGTTGTTTTGTTCTTGTTACTGGTTACTCCCCCCCCCCGTTTACTCTGTCTACAGTCATCCTCCCGGAACATTCAACTCCCTTGCCTGGCCGTCGGTGGATACAGTGACGTCATTGAATCCACCCATCTACTCTCATCAACTCACCTCCGCTGCCGCTCCGTCTCCTGGATCACTCAAATTACACATCAAGACTACCAATAAATTCTCACCTTCATTTTACTCACCTGGTCCTGGTCTGCTTCTGGGTTCTGTCTTAGAGAAACGTGACAGCGGGCATGGAATATGGGACAACATGCTAAACTTATGACTACTTTAATACACTATAAGTAATATGTCCGAATAATTACGACTTTTTAAATGGGAGAACTACATGCATAAAGTACTTTCATATCTGATAATACTGACCTCAGAGTCTCCAGTTTACAGTGGGGATTCCCCAGTACAGCAGAGAGCAGCTTCACTCCTGAATCCTTCAGGTCATTGTTACTCAGGTCCAGCTCTCTCAGGTGTGAGGGGTTTGAACTGAGAACTGAGGCCAACACTTTACAGGATGTCTTTCTGAGTTTACAGCCTGACAGCCTGCAAAGAGTCAAATCATATTAAAATCACACTGCTATTCTTTGGTGGTGAAAATAGTAGCAGTATAATTTTTCAACATATGAAACCTTCCATATCTATTCGTAAATTCATGTATCATTAAAAATGACAAATGATCAAAGTATTGCCTGCAGATAGAAACATTTATAGTACAAATATTTAAGTAGACTGACCAGACCAGTTTAAAAGCAGTATCAGTCAAAAGACAGACAGTGAGGTATCAGATTTAGATTGTATTGAGTATACAGTCCACACCATATCTATTTTGACAGTGAAGATAACATTTTAAATCAGGCTCTAAACTCCAACATTTTGGATTTCAGATCAAATGTTTCATATGAGGTGACAGTATATAATGTCACCTTTTATTTGAGGATATTTTCATACATATCTGTTTCACCATTTAGAAAAATGAAAGCACTTTATGTATCTAGTCCCCCTATTTAAAGAAGTCATATGTTTTCTGACCAATTAACTCAGTGTATTAAATTAGTATTTGGTCCCATATTCTTTGACTGCAATGACTACATCAAGCCTGTGACTGCCATGATTGAGAAAGATCATGAATAATAATGAGTGAGAGAGTTACAGAGGATACAACAAAACATGCTAACCTCTCACCATTACCAATAACAGAGGCTACAACAAAACATGCTAACCTCTCACCATTACCAATAACAGAGGCTACAACAAAACATGCTAACCTCTCACCATTACCAATAACAGAGGCTTCAACAAAACATGCTAACCTCTCACCATTACCAATACAGAGGCTACAACAAAACATGCTAACCTCTCACCATTACCAATAACAGAGGCTACAACAAAACATGCTAACCTCTCACCATTACCAATAACAGAGGATACAACAGAACATGCTAACCTCTCACCATTACCAATAACAGAGGCTACAACAAAACATGCTAACCTCTCACCATTACCAATAACAGAGGCTACAAAAAAACATGCTAACCTCTCACCATTACCAATAACAGAGGCTACAACAAAACATGCTAACATCTCACCATTACCAATGACAGAGGGGGTATGATCTTTGTACCTCTGTAAATTTCTCATTCCTCATTATTCACGACTAATTCCTGATTATTCATAATCATGGTAGCATCCACATGAATGTAGAAGTGTTCAGAAACATCTTCTATTCTTACTGACAATACAAGTGAAGTGACTCCAAAATGACAGGACATTATTCACCATTCAGTTTCTATTAGGAAAAATATAATCCTAAACACAACCAAGACAAACTGGAAATGAATTCAACAAGTTAGTAGAATCACACGCTTGATGTAATCACTGCAGGTATGGAATATTGGACCCAACACTAAACTTTTGACTAAATTAATTTGTCCAAATAATTAAGACTTCTTCAAATAGGAGAACTAAACTCAGCAAAAAAAGAAACGTCCTCTCACTGTCATTTGCGTTTATTTTCATCAAACTTAACATGTGTAAATATTTGTATGAACATAACAAGATTCAACAACTGAGACATAAACTGAACAAGTTCCACAGACATGTGACTAACAGAAATGGAATAATGTGTCCCTGAACAAAGGGGGGTCAAAATCAAAAGTAACAGTCAGTATCTGGTGTGGCCACCAGCTGCATTAAGTACTGCAGTGCATCTCCTCCTCATGGACTGCACCAGATTTGCCAGTTCTTGATGTGAGATGTTACCCCACTCTTCCACCAAGACACCTGCAAGTTCCTGGACATTTTGGGGGGGAATGGCCTTAGCCCTCACCCTCCGATCCAACAGGTCCCAGATGTGCTCAATGGGATTGAGATCCGGGCTCTTCGCTGGCCATGGCAGAACACTGACATTCCTGTCTTGCAGGAAATCACGCACAGAACAAGCTGTATGGCTGGTGGCATTGTCATGCTGGAGGGTCATGTCAGGATGAGCCTGCAGGAAGGGTACCACATGAGAGAGGAGGATGTCTTCCCTGTAACGCACATCGTTGAGATTGCCTGCAATGACAACAAGCTCAGTCCGGTGATGCTGTAACACACTGCCCCAGACCATGACGGACCCTCCACCTCCAAATCGATCCCGCTCCAGAGTACAGGCCTCGGTGTAACGCTCATTCCTTCGACGATAAACGCGAATCCGACCATCACCCCTGGTGAGCCAAAACCTCGACTCGTCAGTGAAGAGCACTTTTTGCCAGTCCTGTCTGGTCCAGCGATGGTGGGTTTGTGCCCATAGGTGACGTTGTTGCCGGTGATGTCTGGTGAGGACCTGCCTTACAACAGGTCTACAAGCCCTCAGTCCAGTCTATCTCAGCCTGTTGCGGACAGTCTGAGGACTGATGGAGGGATTGTGCATTCCTGGTGTAACTCGGGCAGTTGTTGCCATCCTGTACCTGTCCCGCAGGTGTGATGTTCGGATGTACCGATCCTGCGCAGGTGTTGTTACACGTGACCCTGCCACTGTGAGGACGATCAGCTGTCCGTCCTGTCTCCCTGTAGCGCTGTCTAAGGCGTCTCATAGTACGAACATTGCAATTTATTGCCCTGGCCACATCTGCAGTCCTTGTGCCTCCTTGCAGCATGCCTAAGGCACGTTCACGCAGATGAGCAGGGACCCTGGGCATCTTTCTTTTGGTGTTTTTCAGAGTCAGTAGAAAGGCCTCTTTCGTGTCCTAAGATTTCATAACTGTGACCTTCATTGCCTACCATCTGTAAGCTGTTAGTGTCTTAACGACCGTTCCACAGGTGCATGTTCATTAATTGTTTATGGTTCATTGAACAAGCATGGGGAAACAGTGCTTAAACCCTTTACAATGAAGATCTGTGAAGTTATTTGGATTTTTATGAATTATCTTTGAAAGACAGGGTCCTGAAAAAGGGATGTTTCTTTTTTTGTTGAGTTTAGATGCATAAAGTGCTTTCATATCTAAACGGTAAAAAATACAGTCTTGGCCAAAAGTTTTGAGAATGACACAAATATTAATTTTCACAAAGTCTGCTGCCTCAGTTTGTATGATGGCAATTTGCATATACTCCAGAATGTTATGAAGAGTGATCAGATAAATTGCAAATAATTGCCAAGTCCCTCTTTGCCATGCAAATGAACTGAATCCCCAAAAAACATTTCCACTGCATTTCAGCCCTGCCACAAAAGGACCAGCTGACATCATGTCAGTGATTCTCTCGGTAACACAGGTGTGAGTGTTGACGAGGACAAGGCTGGAGATCACTCTGTCATGCTGATTGTGTTTGCATAACAGACTGGAAGCTTCAAAAGGAGGGTGGTGCTTGGAATCATTGTTCTTCCTCTGTCAACATGGTTACCTGCAAGGAAACACGTGTCATCATCATTGCTTTGCACAAAAAGGGCTTCACAGGCAAGGATATTGCTGCCAGTAAGATTGCACCTAAATCAACCATTTATCGGATCATCAAGAACTTCAAGGAGAGCGGTTCAATTGTTGTGAAGAAGGCTTCAGGGCGCCCAAGAAAGTCCAGCAAACGCCAGGACCGTCTCCTAAAGTTGATTCAGCTGCGGGATAGGGGCACCACCAGTACAGAGCTTGCTCAAGAATGGCAGCAGGCAGGTGTGAGTGCATCTGCACGCACAGTGAGGCGAAGACTTTCGGAGGATGGCCTGGTGTCAAGAAGGGCAGCAAAGAAGCAACTTCTCTCCAGGAAAAACATCAGGGACAGACTGATATTCTGCAAAAGGTACAGGGATTGGATTGCTGAGGACTGGGGTAAAGTCATTTTCTCTGATGAATCCCCTTTCTGATTGTTTGAGGCATCCGGAAAAAAGCTTGTCTGGAGAAGGCAAGGTGAGCACTACCATCAGTCCTGTGTCATGCCAACAGTAAAGCATCCTGAGACCATTCATGTGTGGGGTTGCTTCTCAGCCAAGGGAGTGGGCTCACTCACAATTTTGCCAAAGAACACAGCATGAATAAAGAATGGTACCAACACATCCTCCGAGAGCAACTTCTCCTAACCATCCAGGAACAGTTTGGTGACGAACAATGCCTTTTCCAGCATGATGGAGCACTTTGCCATAAGGCAAAAGTGATAACTAAGTGGCTCTGGGAACAAAACATTGATATTTTGGGTCCATGGCCAGGAAACTCCCCAGACCTTAATCCCATTGAGAACTTGTGGTCAATCCTCAAGAGGCAGGTGGACAAACAAAAACCCACAAATTCCGACAAACTCCAAGCATTGATTATGCAAGAATGGGCTGCCATCAGTCAGGATGTGGCCCAGAGGTTAATTGACAGCATGCCAGGGCAGATTGCAGAGGTCTTGGAAAAGAATGGTCAGCACTGCAAATATTGACTCATTGCTTCAACTTCATGTGATTGTCAATAAAAGCCTTTGACACTTATGAAATGCTTGTAATTATACTTCAGTATTCCATAGTAACATCTGACAAAAATATCTAAAGACACTGAAGCAGCAGACTTTGTGAAAATTAATATTTGTGTCATTCTCAAAACTTGTGGCCACGACTGTATATGTATGAATACCTTTAAACAAAAGGTGACATTCTGTACAGTCACCTAATATCCAACATTCTATCTCAAATCCAAAATGCTGGAGCATAGCACCAAATGTAAAACTGTAAGCTTCACTGTCCAAACACATATGGTGTGGACTATGTGTGTCTGGTAAACACATGTGGATCTGGTGAACAGTTATCACTTGTTGACCAACTACAGGAATACTGACCTCAGAGTCTCCAGTTTACAGTGGGGATTCCCCAGTCCAGCAGAGAGCAGCTTCACTCCTGAATCCTTCAGGTCATTGTTACTCAGGTCCAGCTCTCTCAGGTGTGAGGGGTTTGACCTCAGAGCTGAGACCAGAGAATCACAGCCTTCCTCTGTGACTCCACAGCCTGACAGCCTGCAAAGAGTCAAATCATATTAAAATCACACTGCTATGCTTTGGTGGTGAAAATAGTGGCAGTATCATTTTTCAACATATTCAGATATCAGTGTCCTAAAACCTTTCATATCTATTCGTAAATGAATGTATCATCATTAAAAATTACAAATTATCAAAGTTTTGCCTGCAGATAGAAACATGTATAATACAAATATTTGAGTAGACTGACCAGACCAGTTTAAAAGCAGTATCAGTCAAAAGACAGACAGTGAGGTATCAGATTTAGATTGTATTGAGTATACAGTCCACACATATCTATTTTGACAGTGAAGATGACATTTTAAATGTGGCTCTAAACTCCAACATTTTGGATTTCACATCAAATGTTTCATATGAGGTGACAGTATATAATGTCACCTTTTATTTGAGGATATTTTAATACATACAGTAAAGTCAGAAGTTTACATATACCTTAGCCAAATGCATTTAAACTCAATTTTTACAATTCCTGACATTTAATCCTAGTAAAAGTCCCCTGTCTTAGGTCAGTTAGGATCACCACTTTATTTTAAGAATGTGAAATGTCAGAATAATAGTAGAGAGAATGATTTATTTCAGCTTTTATTTCTTTCATCACATTCCCAGTGGGTCAGAAGTTTACATACACTCAATTAGTATTTGGTAGCATTGCCTTTAAATGGTTTAACTTGGGTTAAACGTTTTGGGTAGCCTTCCACAAGCTTCCCACAATAAGTTGGGTGAATTTTGGCCCATTCCTCCTGACAGAGCTGGTGTAACTGAGTCAGGTTTGTAGGCCTCTTGCTCGCACACGCTTTTTCAGTTCTGCCCACAAATTTTCTATAGGATTGAGGTCAAGGTTTTGTGATGGCCACTCCAATACCTTGACTTTGTTGTCCTTAAGCCATTTTGCCACAACTTTGGAAGTATGCTTGGGGTCATTGTCCATTTGGAAGACCCATTTGTGACCAAGCTTTAACTTCCTGACTGATGTCTCGAGATGTTGCTTCAATATATCCACAATTTTCCTGCCTCATGATGCCATCTATTTTGTGAAGTGCACCAGTCCCTCCTGCAGCAAAGCACCCCCACAACATGATGCTGCCACCGTCGTGCTTCACAGTTGGGATGGTATGATGGCTGTGTGGATCCATGGTGTTTAGACTTGCATACTATTGATTGAACGTATTATCTTCAGGCGTTTGGAAATTGCTCCCAAGGATGAAGCAGACTTGTGGAGGTCTACAATTTTTTTTTCTGAGATTTTGGCTGATTCCTTTTCATTTTCCCATGATGTCAAGCAAAGAGGCACTGAGTTTGAAGGTAGGCCTTGAAATACATCCAAATTATGTCAATTAGTCTATCAGATGCTTCTAAAGCCATGACATAATTTTCTGGAATTTTCCAAGCTGTTTAAAGGCACAGTCAACTTAGTGTATGTAAACTTCTGACCCACTGGAATTGTGATACAGTGAATTATAAGTGAAATAATCTGTCTGTAATCAATTGTTTCAAAAATTACTTGTGTCATGCACAAAGTAGATGTCCTAACCGACTTGCCAAAACTATATAGTTTGTTAACAAGAAATTTGTGGAGAGGTTCAAAAACACGTTTTAATGACTCCAACCTAAGTGTATGTACACTTCCGACTTCAACTGTATGTGATTGACGATTAAAAATTAAATTCTGATGATGCCATGATTAAGAAAAATCATGAATAAATCATGAATCAGAATGAGTGAGAAAGTTACAGAAGCCACAACAGAACATGCTAACCTCTCACCATTACCAATAACAGAGGCTACAACAAAACATGCTAACCTCTCACCATTACCAATAACAGAGGCTACAACAGAACATGCTAACCTCTCACCATTACCAATAACAGAGGATACAACAAAACATGCTAACCTCTCACCATTACCAATAACAGAGGCTACAACAAAACATGCTAACCTCTCACCATTACCAATAACAGAGGGGGTTTGATCTTTGTGCCTCCGTTTCTCATTTATCATCATTCACGATTCATTCATGGTTATTCATAATCATGGTAGCATCCACATGAATGTAGAAGTCACTGACAATAAAAGTGAAGTGACGCCAAAATGACAAGAGACATTATTTACTATTCAGTATCTATTAGGAAAAACATCATCCAAAACACAACCAAGACCAACTGCAAATGAATTCAACAAGTTAGTAGAATCACAAGCCTCACTGCAGGTGTCAGGAATCCCGCTTCCTGAGTCTGTTTCTGCCTGAGCTGACTGTTTTTTGTTTGGTGTCTAAGGTTTCGTTCAGAAACCTGTCTGGTTGCCAGGCAACGAAGTTAGGCGGGAGATCTAGTGATATTATTACCCTGTCTGGTTGCCAGGCAACGAAGTTAGGCGGGAGATCTAGTGATTACCCTACACCTGCATCTCATCAACCTTCTGCACACCTGGTCCTGATCATCACCTCTTCATAAGCCCTGAGCTGACATCCATTCCCTGCTGGATCGTTAGCAATGAACAGCCTCATGTTTCCTGAGCTAGTCTTGTTGTTTTGTTCTTGTTACTGGTTACTCCCCCCCCGTTTACTCTGTCTACAGTCATCCTCCCGGAACATTCAACTCCCTTGCCTGGCCGTCGGTGGATACAGTGACGTCATTGAATCCACCCATCTACTCTCATCAACTCACCTCCGCTGCCGCTCCGTCTCCTGGATCACTCAAATTACACATCAAGACCACCAATAAATACTCACCTTCATTTTACTCACCTTGTCCTGGTCTGCTTCTGGGTTCTGTCTTAGAGAAACGTGACAGCAGGCATGGAATATGGGACAACATGCTAAACTTATGACTATTTTAATACACTATAAGTAATATGTCCGAATAATTACGACTTTTTCAAATGGGAGAACTACATGCATAAAGTACTTTCATATCTGATAATACTGACCTCAGAGTCTTCAGTTTACAGTGGGGATTCCCCAGTCCAGCAGAGAGCAGCTTCACGCCTGAATGCTTCAGGTCATTGTTACTTAGGTCCAGATCTCTCAGGTGTGAGGGGTTTGAACTGAGAACTGAGGCCAACACTTTACAGGATGTGTCTGTGAGTTTACAGCCAGTGAGTCTGCAAACACAGAAGAAATACAATGACAGACAGGTTGTATTAAAATGATACGCTTAGCTTTCTCTGTTTACGCTGTTACCCATTTACAAATAATGTGTTGGGTTTGACCTCAGAGCTGAGACCAGAGAAGCACAGCCTTCCTCTGTGACTCCACAGCCTGACAAAGAGATCATGACTTCAAACACATTGTTAATTTAGTGTAGAAGGACAATGGCAGATGCATTTGGTTAATTCTCCCAAACAACATATAGATTCTTCTTCTGTCTCCTAGAGTTGTATGGTCATATTGTTATACTAATGTGAAAATCAATGCGTTTATTCAATGTTTTCAATATAATATTAAACACATATTATAATGCATATTTTTCTTTAACCTGAATATTTCTTCCTGATGATTAGTTTTTATATGTCATTTTATGTACTCACAGAAATGCACTGGAGGCTTTGAACACTGGCAGCAGCCTCAGAAGACCTTCCTCTGATCTGGAGTATTTCTTCAGGTCAAACACATCCAGCTCCTTTTCTGAAGTCAGCAACACAAAGACCAGAGCTGACCACTGTGCAGGTGACAGGTTGGGTTCTGAGAGACTTCCTGATCTCAGGAAGCTTTGGATCTCCTCCACTAGAGAATGGTCATTCAGTTCATTCAGACAGTGGAACAGATTGATGCTCCTCTCTGGAGAGGGATTCTCCCTGATCTTCTCCTTGATGTACTTGACTGTTTTTTCATGGGTCTTTGAGCTGCTTCTTGTCTTTGTCAGTAGATCTCGTAAGTGCTTCTGATTGGACTCCAGTGAGAGGCCCAGAAGGAAGCGGAGGAACAGGTCCAGGTTTCCCATCTCACTGTGTAAGGCTTTATCCACAGCACTCTTGTAGAAAGAAACTTTAGGCTTGTCTCTGAACATCACAGAAAGGTTCCTGGACGTTGATTGCGGTTCGGCCATTAGATTCTCATTGTTGTTGATGAATGAGAGGAACACATATACAGCAGCCAGAAACTCCTGAATGCTCAGATGCACGAAGCAGTACACCTTGTCTTGGTACAGAACACATTCCTCTTTAAAGAGCTGTGTGCACAATCCTGAGTACACTGAGGCTTCATTGACATCAATGCCAGCCTCTTTCAGGTCTTCTTCATAGAAAATCAGATTGCCATTCACAAGCTGTTGAAAAGCCAGTTTTCCCAGTGACAGAATGCTCTCTTTATTCCAGTGTGGACCTGTCTCTTCTTTCCCAAGATACTTTTCATTCTTCTGTTTGGTATAAAACTCCACAAGGTGTGTGTACATCTCAGTCAGAGTCTTGGGCATCTCTTCTCTCTTATGTTTCAGCATGTGTTCAAGGACTGTTGCAGAAATCCAACAGAAGACTGGAATGTGGCACATGATGTGGAGGCTCCTTGATGTCTTTATGTGTGAGATGATTCTGCTGGCCAGCTCCTCATCACTGAATCTCTTCCTGAAGTACTCCTCCTTCTGTGGGTCATTGAACCCTCGTACCTCTGTCACCTGGTCAACACACCCTGAAGGGATCTTATTGGCTGCTGCAGGTCGGGTAGTTATCCAGAGGAGAGCAGAGGGAAGCAGGTTTCCATTGATGAGATTTGTCAGCAGAACATCCACTGAGGTTGACTCTGTGACGTCCCAACAGATCTTGTTCTTCTGGAAGTCTAGGGGCAGTCGGCACTCATCCAGACCATCAAAGATGAACAGAACTTTGTACTTGCCGTAGTTGGAGATTCTTGATTGTTTGGTTTCCATTGAGAAGTGATTGAGAAGTTCAATCAAAGTGTTTTTGTCCCCTTTCATCAAATTCAGCTCCCGGAAAGGGAATGAAAACACAAATTGGACATCCTGATTTGCTTTTCCTTCAGCCCAGTCCAGAATGAACTTCTGCACAGAGACTGTTTTTCCAATGCCAGCGACTCCCTTTGTCAGCACAGTTCTGATAAGTTTGTCTTGTCCAGTTAAGGGTTTGAAGATGTCGTTACATTTGATTGCAGTCTCTGGTCTTGCTTGTTTCCTGGTTGTTGTCTCAATCTGTCTCAGCTCATGTTCATTATTGACCTCTCCTGTTCCTCCCTCTGTGATGTAGAGCTCTGTGTAGATCTTATTGAGAAGTGTTGGGTTTCCTTGTTTAGCGATCCCCTCAAATACACATTGAAACTTCTTCTTTAGATTAGATTTGAGTTCACGTTGGCAAATCACAGCAAGCTCATCTGAATAAAGAAATACCACAGAGGATATTAATATTACATCTGTTTTCATGCCTACAGTATTGTAGGACTGTTATAAAGTTTAAATTATAATAATTTCTTCTCTTAACTGATTGTATAAATGTTTCCATTATGTTATTATTGGTATTATTGATGATATTATTAGTGTTGTCCCTCCCTCCTCTCTCTCTCTCTTTCCCTCTCTAATTGTCTCTCTGTCCTCTGTCTCTCCTCTTCTCTCTCTCTAAATTAATCACCACAACACATCCCTGCTGCTACTTGATGAGGTCACAAGGTGTTGCGTTAAGGCTGCTACAATATCATTGTGTTTCACAGCTACTTTAGCTACAGCTTTTAAATGTTATAAAACATCATTCAACATGAGGCAGACAGATCTTACATTTCTCCAGTGTGTCAGCAAGCTCCTTCTGGTTCATTTTCCTCAGGATGTGCAGTGTGATCTTCAGAGCCCCCTCTCTGGCACTGCTCTCCTGCTTCTCATCTTCAGCATCCACCACTTCCTCATCCTGCTTCTGACTCTCAAAGCCTTCTGGGAGTTCTGGACTAAGAATCCTCTTGAACATCTTCAGCTCGTTCTTCACAAATGTCATCATTTTCTCTTCAAGCATCTGAAATAAATAAAGTAAATAAGTTAAGCAAGAGAAGAAATGCTTTCTCATTAACACATTCATGAATAATTGACAGATAAACTTTACTTGAGGTAAACAAAAACAAATGTACATAACAGGACCACATACACTGAATATAGAGTCCAGGTCTGTTTGATGACTCTGGGAAGACTGACCACTGAGAATCTCTGACTCTGATCTCTCCTGTTGGTTTCTGTGGACAAAACATGAGATTACATCTCCTCAACCAGGGAGTCACACACACACACACACACACACACACACACACACACACACACACACACACACACACACACACACACACACACACACACACGCAGGGAGGGAACGTTGTGTTTGTTTAATATTGTTTTAGGACTATGAAAATGGACTAAAGGATTAGCCTATGGATTATGAAAACAACAAAAAGAATTGTGAAAATGGGAGAGGAGAAATGACTAGAGACAGTGTTGTTTAACTCACTGACCATGACCCATGAGTTCTTCTTACCTTTGTTCAGTAGAAACGTCTCCCTCTCTAAAGAATATAGGAGGCTCCATAGACTTGTCACTCTTCATGGACACACAGCTGGGTACAGGGGAGGCTGGTCTCTCCTGCTTGATTGGTCTTCAACACAACAGAGACAAACATTACATCTCTCATCTACTCTGATCTCAGATGGGGAAACATAAGAAGAGTTCCAAAACGCTACATATCTCTTTACAGAAATGAGCTTTTATTGTTTAAAGAAATTATGTATTAATTATTACATCTCTCACAGACAAGGATTTGTTTAAAATCTATCACTTGATGGTTTCATTGCAGAGAGACAAAAATCATGTTTTTTTATGCAAAATGCTATATATCTCCCTCACTCTCAAATGTGACCGACCGGCTCAATTTGGTAATTAACTGAATAACTACATATATAGTGTTTTTGGTTTATGTAAGTTTAATTGTTTGTTATGCTATAAATTGTTTTTTTATGGTTGTAAGTGATAAAATTAACAAGAACATGGTATATTTTTCAATTCTCAGTAATTACTACTTTAGTAAGGAATAACACATTTTTTCAGTACTACTGCAGTTGCTAAATAATTCCAATAGATGGGAACATAAGACCACAATGACATTTCAGAATATTAGTTTAGTTTTCTCCCTGGATACACCACCACTCCCGACGCTTCCTGCAGAACCCCTGCAGTACCTCCGCAGACCCCGGATTGAGAACCCCTGATTTAGCAGATGCTCTTATCCAGAGAGATTTACAGTAAGTGCATTCACCTTATTAAGATAGATATTTATTTAGGAAATAAACTTAATGAATTATTCATAAAATTGTTATCTCACCTCTTAGCTTTGGTGTTATGTCCCCCAGAGAGATGCATTTTGGAGGCAGGGCCCCTCTCCTCTCTCTCCACAGAGAGATGCATTTTAGAGGCAGGGCCCCCCTCCTCTCTGTCCCCAGAGAGACTCATTTTAGAGGCAGGGCCCCCCTCCTTCCTCTCCCCAGAGAGACTCATTTTAGAGGCAGGGCCCCCCTCCTCTCTCTCCCCAGAGAGACTCATTTTAGAGCACTGACCCCTGTAAACAGAGATCCAGCATGTTGGTTGTGGTTAACACAGTGACAACTAAACAGAGATCCAGCATGTTGGTTGTGGTTAACACAGTGACAACTAGTTCTTGACTGTCAATTGTTCTCATGTATTCATTATTTCTTAGAGAAATAAAACATTTACTAACAGACACATAGAAACAGTCAGGTGATTTAATGCATCACATGAACATGTAGTTGTGACATTTCATCTTCATGGTAACTGTCAATAATAATAATAAGTCACTGTTTGTTAAGGTAGTAATAGACAGAACAACAACAATAACAATAATAATAATAATAATAATAACAATAATAATAAGTCACTGTTTGTTAGTTATAGACAGAACAGCAACAATAATAATAATAATAATAATAAGTCACTGTTTGTTAAGGTAGTTATAGACAGAACAGCAACAATAATAATAATAATAATAACAATAACAATAATAATAATAAGTCACTGTTTGTTAAGGTAGTAATAGACAGAACAACAACAATAACAATAATAATAATAATAATAATAATAAGTCACTGTTTGTTATGGTAGTTATAGACAGTACAGCAACAACAATAATAATAATAACAATAACAATAACAATAATAATAATAAGTCACTGTTTGTTAAGGTAGTAATAGACAGTACAGCAACAATAATAATAATAATAATAATAACAATAATAATAAGTCACTGTTTGTTAAGGTAGTTATAGACAGTACAGCAACAATAATAATAATAATAATAATAATAAGTCACTGTTTGTTAAGGTAGTTATAGACAGTACAGCAACACAAGGCCATGTCTCACACGTATTTGTATTCACTAACAGTAGGCTATTTATTGTCTTTCAATCTGTTCTTTTCTAAACGTATCTGAGAATGTAGACCGAAGGGCTAAAACGGACATGATTGATCCGAGGAGGAAATTGTTGATCCATTCAAAAGGTTTTTTGCATCAAGTGAGAGAGGTTATATTATGTAAAGTAGACTAGGTTATAATGTATAATAGCAGTTTGTTTGTGATATGCAGATCAAGGTCTATACCTCGGCTATAGCCTACATATCATAGATGACCAGCCTAAACCTGTTCAGATCAACATAATGTTATAGTCCTACCAGTAGCAGGACAGAGAATGTACTGTATATAACCTACATATCATAGATGACCAGTCTAAACTTGTTCAGATCAACATAATGTTATAGTCCTACCAGTAGCAGGACAGAGAATGTACTGTATATAACCTACATATCATAGATGACCAGCCTAAACCTGTTCAGATCAGTTCACAGAGAACATCAGGTTTGTCTGCATGATAAGTGATCATAGCCTTATAATAGTTTGTAGGTAGTCTAGACCAACAGTACGAGAGTCTGCCCGTCTTTCCTACATACCAACACATTTATTCAATGTTACCGAGAAATATGTGCCACAGTTTCAACAGCCATTTTTGTAACTGCGTAGACAACACACTTACTTTCACGTTCATATGAGGAAATCACAAAACTTCTGACAGTCACTGGTGCAGCCGCCTGTTTTCTTGCAGATGAAGTAGCTTTCACAGGCAGCTCATTCAACCAGCCTAAACAACAGGAAATACAAGATGTCAAATGGTCAAAAGTGAATCTCAATAGAGCCATATTCATTAGAGAGGTATATTGCTGCAGATGTTGGATCTTAATTTGAGCCAGTTTGCTACACCAGGAAAATAATCCTGCAGAAACAGGACATTTGAATTATTGTGTGGATTATAATTAATGAACAGTTTTAAAATGGAAAAGTGGAATTTATCATCTTCAGAAACCTTTTCTAAAGTTTAATTACACTCAAATATACTACAAGTTTAGTTTTTCTGCAACAGGGTGATCAAATTAAGATCCTACATCTGTACAGATTTTATGTCTTTATCTGAAAAGGGCAGTTTGAGTTATTAGGAATAACATTGCAACTGTCAGCTGATGTAAACCTCTGTGATTGGATGTTATAGACCCCCATACATATCCCCATGTACAATTATGTGTACAGATGTAGGATCTTAATTTGATCACCCCCCACTGCAGAAGAACTTTCCAGCAATGCAGGAAATGTAAAACTTGTAGTGTATTTGAGGTTTAAAAAGGCTTCTGAAGTCTGTAATTTCCACTTAGAAATTTCAGACTTGAGTTTTCTGTCTCAGTAGTAGTAGACTGTTAGGAGTGTTTTACTGTCATTCACTATACTAACATTACACCAACCTGTCTCAGTAGTAGTAGACTCTTAGGAGTGTTTTACTGTCATTCACTATACTAACATTACACCAACCTGTCTCAGTAGTAGTAGACTGTTAGGAGAGTTTTACTTTCATTCACTATACTAACATTACATTTCAAGACTGGGCATTCAACTGAGACTGCTCTTCTCTGTGTCACGGAGGCTCTCCGCACTGCTAAAGCTAACTCTCTCTCCTCTGCTCTCATCCTTCTAGACCTATCTGCTGCCTTTGATACTGTGTACCATCAGATCCTCCTCTCCACCCTCTCCGAGCTGGGCATCTCCGGCGCGGCCCACGCCTGGATTGCGTCCTACCTGACAGGTCGCTCCTACCAGGTGGTGTGGCGAGAATCTGTCTCCGCACCACGTGCTCTCACCACTGGTGTCCCCCAGGGCTCTGTTCTAGGCCCTCTCCTATTCTCGCTATACACCAAGTCACTTGGCTCTGTCATATCCTCACATGGTCTCTCCTATCATTGCTATGCAGATGACACACAATTAATCTTCTCCTTTCCCGCTTCTGACAACCAGGTGGCGAATCGCATCTCTGCATGTCTGGCAGACATATCAGTGTGGATGACGGATCACCACCTCAAGCTGAACCTCGGCAAGACGGAGCTGCTCTTCCTCCCGGGGAAGGACTGCCCGTTCCATGATCTCGCCATCACGGTTGACAACTCCCTTGTGTCCTCCTCCCAGAGTGCTAAGAGCCTCGGCGTGACCCTGGACAACACCCTGTCGTTCTCCACTAACATCATGGCGGTGACCCGATCCTGTAGGTTCATGCTCTACAACATTCGCAGAGTACGACCCTGCCTCACACAGGAAGCGGCGCAGGTCCTAATCCAGGCACTTGTCATCTCCCGTCTGGATTACTGCAAATCGTTGTTGGCTGGGCTCCCTGCCTGTGCCATTAAACCCCTACAACTCATCCAGAACGCCGCAGCCCGTCTGGTGTTCAACCTTCCCAAGTTCTCTCACGTCACCCCGCTCCTCCGCTCTCTCCACTGGCTTCCAGTCGAAGCTCGCATCCGCTACAAGACCATGGTGCTTGCCTACGGAGCTGTGAGGGGAACGGCACCTCCGTACCTTCAGGCTCTGATCAGGCCCTACACCCAAACAAGGGCACTGCGTTCATCCACCTCTGGCCTGCTGGCCCCCCTACCTCTGAGGAAGCACAGTTCCCGCTCAGCCCAGTCAAAACTGTTCGCTGCTCTGGCACCCCAATGGTGGAACAAGCTCCCTCACGACACCAGGACAGCGGAGTCAATCACCACCTTCCGGAGACACCTGAAACCCCACCTCTTTAAGGAATACCTAGGATAGGATAAAGTAATCCTTCTAACCCCCCTTAAAAGATTTAGATGCACTATTGTAAGTGGTTGTTCCACTGGATATTATAAGGTGAATGCACCAATTTGTAAGTCGCTCTGGATAAGAGCGTCTGCTAAATGACTTAAATGTAAATGTAAATTTATTTATCTACACACTTTACAATAATCCCAGGCAGGATTCTCACCTTGAAACTTCATTGAGATTTTTTTCTGTTCTGTTGTGTATATTCTGATGGATGAGGCCTGAGCTGGAATGTGAAGCTAACTGAAGCTGGCTAGCTTTAGAAAACCAGTATATCAAGCCTGTATCATAGTATACCCTTCAGGCTACGTTCAGGTTTCAGCAAGAGGCAGGTATCAACATGCCGAGTCGTAGGCTACAACCTGGGTTGTATTCATTAGTTTACTCCACAGCCAACAGTTTTAAGATGTTAAATAAAACATAAACCGTTTACTCTAAACGCTGTACAATGTGACCTAAACGGTTTCTGTTGCCAAACGTTTTGCTACGGTGGGCACTAATGAATACACTCAGCCTGTTTTGAGGAAGTGTAAGTTGTTGTTAGTCTCTCAAACAATATTTATTAGTCTCTCTTTCACACAACATACCTTCCTGAGTGAAAGGAGTTAACTGTAGATTATAAAGAGAACATGTTTGTTTGTTGCTTGTTGTGTTTTAAGCCTGTTTTGAGAAGACAAGTCTATAGACCTATGATACAGTACACTCTTAGAATAAAGGGTTCCAAACGGGTCCTCCGGCCGTCCCCGTAGGAGAACGCTTTTGGGTTCCAGGTAGAACCCTTCTGGCTTCCATGTAGAACCCTCTGTGGAAAGGGTTCTTCACGGAACCCAAAAGTGTTCTACCTAGTACCTAAAAGGGTTCTACAAAGGGTTCTCCTATGGGGACAGCCAAAGAACCCTTTTAGATTGTAGATAGTGTAGGAGCGATCACTCTGGGGCACACAGATGGGCACAGAACGAATTCACCCCACGCATCTAATTTATATCAAAACATTTTAAGGAGAGTAGGACTATTATAACACTGTCCACCAAAAATATAATTAACTATATGAATACACATAACAATACCATCAACTATATTAATACACATAACAATATCATCAACTATATTAATACACATAACAATATCATCAACTATATTAATACACACAACAATACCATCAACTATATTAATACACATAACAATATCACCAACTATATTAATACACACAACAATACCATCAACTATATTAATACACATAACAATATCACCAACTATATTAATACACACAACAATACCATCAACTATATTAATACACATAACAATATCATCAACTATATTAATACACACAACAATATCATCAACTATATGAATACACACAACAATATCACCAACTATATGAATACACACAACAATATCACCAACTATATTAATACACACAACAATATCATCAACTATATTAATACACATAACAATCGTCATCTTACCTTTTATCTCTCAATAGAAACAGAGTCTGAATGATCATTCGGTCGTTGAAAGTTACATTCGTTTGCTCTGCTCATTTACATATCAGGTTCTACCTGTTCTCTCTCCGAGTCCCTCTCTCTTTACAGCTCTTACAATGAGCCTTGGCAAACATTCTACAACTGTCTGGAAGTCTATTGGAGGGATGGTTGTGTTCTATTGTGTTGAGACCTGGTGACTGAGACGGCCGTGGCATATTGTGAAACATCAGCAAGTTCAGCAGTCTTCATCACTGAAGCTCCTGCCAATCGTGCCCCAACAATCACCAATCGTTAAGCTCTTCCCGAGCAGGGTCACAGTCTCTCCTGGTTGCAACTCCTCTCTCCCCAGGGGTAGCAGCTCCTCTCTCCCCAGGGGTAGCAGCTCTTCTCTCCCCAGGGGTTGCAGCTCCTCTCTCCCCAGGGGTAGCAGCTCCTCTCTCCCCAGGGGTTGCAGCTCCTCTCTCTCCCCAGGGGTAGCAGCTCCTCTCTCCCCAGGGGTAGCAGCTCCTCTCTCCCCAGGGGTAGCAGCTCCTCTCTCTCCCCAGGGGTAGCAGCTCCTCTCTCCCCAGGGGTAGCAGCTCCTCTCTCCCCAGGGGTAGCAGCTCCTCTCTCCCCAGGGGTGGCAGCTCTTCTCTCCCCAGGGGTAGCAGCTCCTCTCTCCCCAGGGGTAGCAGCTCCTCTCTCCCCAGGGGTAGCAGCTCCTCTCTCCCCAGGGGTAGCAGCTCCTCTCTCCACAGGGGTAGCAGCTCCTCTCTCCCCAGGGGTAGCAGCTCCTCTCTCCCCAGGGGTAGCAGCTCCTCTCTCCCCAGGGGTAGCAGCTCCTCTCTCTCCCCAGGGGTAGCAGCTCCTCTCTCCCCAGGTGTAGCAGCTCCTCTCTCCCCAGGGGTAGCAGCTCCTCTCTCCCCTAGGATGTGAAGACATTGGTGGCTTAGCCCATAGCCAGTAGGGGGGTCCGGGACAGAATTTCAACAACTAAAACCATGAATACAACACCAGTGTATTGCCAAAAATCACTCAAGAACTTCAAACATAGACTCTGACCTGTCTAATGAGCCAAACTGATTAAAGAATCCCACAGTACCTAAACACTCACTCTCTCTATCTCTCTGCCTCTCTCTGTCTCTCTCTCTCTCTCTCTCTCTCTCTCTCTCTCTCTCTCTCTCTCTCACACACACACACACACACACACACACATACAGACTCACAAACAGTGCAGTAATTAGAACCCCTATAGCAGCTATAAGTAATACAGTCTACTGTACACTCCCCTCCTCTGTCTCTCTCCATCACTTTCTCTGTGTCATCTGTTGCTGTTTCTGTGTCTTGTCTGGTGTCTCTCTCCATCATATCCTATTCTTCTGTTACTGTCTCTGTGTCTTGTCTGGTGTCTCTCTCCATCATATCCTATTCTTCTGTTGCTGTCTCTGTGTCTTGTCTGGTGTCTCTCTCCATCACCAGAATAATTGGTGAAGGTTAGGCCTACTACAATACAACATTCAAAACATGAAAACACAACTACATAACTAGCCTGTTCAACCTCTCTTTCGTATCGTCTGAGATCGCTAAAGATTGGAAAGCTGCCGTGGTCATCCCCCTCTTCAAAGGGGGTGACACTCTAGACCCAAACTGTTACAGACCTATATCCATCCTATCCTGCCTTTCTAAAGTCTTCGAAAGCCAAGTTAATAAACAGATCACCGACCATCTCGAATCCCACCGTTCCTTCTCCGCTATGCAATCTGGTTTCAGAACTGATCATGGGTGCACCTCAGCCACGCTCAAGGTCCTTAACGATATCATAACCGCCATTGATAAAAGACAATACTGTGCAGCCGTCTTCATCGACCTGGCCAAGGCTTTCGACTCTGTCAATCCCCACATTCTTATCGGCAGACTCAATAGCCTTGGCTTCTCAAATGATTGCCTCGCCTGGTTCACCAACTACTTCTCAGATAGAGTTCAGTGTGTGAAATCGGAGGGCCTGTTGTCCGGACCTCTGGCGGTCTCTATGGGGGTGCCACAGGGTTCAATTCTCGGGCCAACTCTTTTCTCTATATACATCAATGATGTCGCTCTTGCTGCTGGTGAGTCTCTGATCCACCTCTACGCAGACGACACCATTCTGTATACATCTGGCCCTTCTTTGGACACTGTGTTAACAAACCTCCAAACGACCTTCAATGCCATACAACTCTGCAACAAAGTATCCTTCACTCACAACCACCAGCTGCCTCTAATTGGAGGTCATTGAAAAAACACAACATAGAAAGAGAAACCTAGAATAAACATAGAAATGGAAAATATAGAACATACATCAAAACCCCGAAACACACAAAACTAACACCCCTCTGCCACGCCCTGACCAAACTACAATAACAAATAACCCCTTTTACTAGTCAGGACGTGACATTTATCCCATGTGTAACTCTGTGTTGTTTCTGTCAAACTGCTTTGCTTTATCTTGGCCAGGTCGCAGTTATAAATGAGAACTTGTTCTCAACTGGCCTACCTGGTTAAATAAAGGTACATAAAATAAGAAATAACACAGAACTCTCAACTAGTTTCATCAAACAGAAAAACAACAAGAAAGCTGGATAAACACATTCAGATTTCTAGATGCTGCACTTTTCTTTTGCGTTTTAGGGGTCATAGGTCAGATCAGTTGTCATGGTTGATATGCATGGACTAAAAAACAAACTTGAAACCATTTTTCTCAGATTCACTGTTTGTGTAGACTGCTCCTTGTCTTTTCTAGGGCAGTAGTTCAGGTGGCTGTTTGTGTAGACTGCTCCTTGTCTTTTCTAGGGCAGTAGTTCAGGTGGCTGTGTGTGTAGACTGCTCCTTGTCTTTTCTAGGGCAGTAGTTCAGGTGGCTGTTTGTGTAGACTGCTCCTTGTCTTTTCTAGGGCAGTAGTTCAGGTGGCTGTTTGTGTAGACTGCTCCTTGTCTTTTCTAGGGCAGTAGTTCAGGTGGCTGTTTGTGTAGATGCTGTTTGTCTTTTCTAGGACAGTAGTTCAGGTGGCTGTTTGTGTAGATGCTGTTTGTCTTTTCTAGGGCAGTAGTTCAGGTGGCTGTTTGTGTAGACTGCTCCTTGTCTTTTCTAGGGCAGTAGTTCAGGTGGCTGTTTGTGTAGACTGCCCCTTGTTTTTTCTAGGGCAGTAGTTCAGGTGGCTGTGTGTGTAGACTGCTCCTTGTCTTTTCTAGGGCAGTAGTTCAGGTGGCTGTTTGTGTAGACTGCTCCTTGTCTTTTCTAGGGCAGTAGTTCAGGTGGCTGTTTGTGTAGACTGCTCCTTGTCTTTTCTAGGGCAGTAGTTCAGGTGGCTGTGTGTGTAGACTGCTCCTTGTCTTTGTAGGGCAGTAGTTCAGGTGGCTGTTTGTGTAGACTGCTCCTTGTCTTTTCTAGGGCAGTAGTTCAGGTGGCTGTTTGTGTAGACTGCTCCTTGTCTTTTCTAGGGCAGTAGTTCAGGTGGCTGTTTGTGTAGACTGCTCCTTGTCTTTTCTAGGGCAGTAGTTCAGGTGGCTGTTTGTGTAGACTGCTCCTTGTCTTTTCTAGGGCAGTAGTTCAGGTGGCTGTTTGTGTAGACTGCTCCTTGTCTTTTCTAGGGCAGTAGTTCAGGTGGCTGTTTGTGTAGACTGCTCCTTGTCTTTTCTAGGGCAGTAGTTCAGGTGGCTGTTTGTGTAGACTGCTCCTTGTCTTTGTAGGGCAGTAGTTCAGGGGGCTGTTTGTGTAGACTGCTCCTTGTCTTTTCTAGGGCAGTAGTTCAGGTGGCTGTTTGTGTAGACTGCTCCTTGTCTTTTCTAGGGCAGTAGTTCAGGTGGCTGTTTGTGTAGACTGCTCCTTGTCTTTTCTAGGGCAGTAGTTCAGGTGGCTGTTTGTGTAGACTGCTCCTTGTCTTTTCTAGGGCAGTAGTTCAGGTGGCTGTTTGTGTAGACTGCTCCTTGTCTTTGTAGGGCAGTAGTTCAGGTGGCTGTTTGTGTAGACTGCTCCTTGTCTTTGTAGGGCAGTAGTTCAGGTGGCTGTTTGTGTAGACTGCTCCTTGTCTTTTCTAGGGCAGTAGTTCAGGTGGCTGTTTGTGTAGACTGCTCCTTGTCTTTCTAGGGCAGTAGTTCAGGTGGCTGTTTGTGTAGATGCTGTTTGTCTTTGTAGGGCAGTAGTTCAGGTGGCTGTTTGTGTAGATGCTGTTTGTCTTTGTAGGGCAGTAGTTCAGGTGGCTGTTTGTGTAGACTGCTCCTTGTCTTTTCTAGGGCAGTAGTTCAGGTGGCTGTTTGTGTAGACTGCTCCTTGTCTTTTCTAGGGCAGTAGTTCAGGTGGCTGTTTGTGTAGACTGCTCCTTGTCTTTTCTAGGGCAGTAGTTCAGGTGGCTGTTTGTGTAGACTGCTCCTTGTCTTTTCTAGGGCAGTAGTTCAGGTGGCTGTTTGTGTAGACTGCTCCTTGTCTTTTCTAGGGCAGTAGTTCAGGTGGCTGCCCTTGCTCTTAGTCTGCCTCCTGTCTCTCCTATCATCATAGACAGTTGTGGAAAAAGTACCCAATTTTCATACCTGAGTAAAAGTCTAAAAATATTTGGTTCTAAATATACTTAAGTATGAAAAGTAAAATTAAAAGTATAAATCGTTTCAAATTCCTTCTATTAAGCAAAGCAGGTGTCACCATTATCTTGTTTTTTAAAATGTATGGATAGGGGGCACATACCAAAACGAAGACGTAATTTACAAAAGATGCATTTGTGTTTCCTGACTCCGCCAGATCAGAGGCAGTAGAGATGACCATGTGTTGTCTTGATAAGTGAATTAGACCATTTTCCTGTCCTGTCTAAGCATTCAAAATGTAACGAGTACTTTTGGGTGTCAGGTAAAATGTATAGATTAAAAAGTACATTATTTTCTTTGGGACTGTAGTGATGTAAAATTAGCAAAAATATAAATTCAAAAGTAAAGTACAGATACCCTAAAAAAACGACTCGTGTAGTACTTTATAGTATTTTTACTGAAGTACTTTACACCACTGGCCATGGGTACACCTTCCTGAAAACAATGACTCCATACTTTGCTGAAACCTGTTCTGCCAGTTCATGTCCTTCAAGACTAGAATGTTCCATTGTAGTTACCCAAAAAGATGACAAGATAGTTCACACATTCATCATCCAGGGTTATTATCTAACACATATATGTACAATTTATGGTTCAATAACATGAGAATATTTTTCTGCAGTGAGAATGTAATGCAAGTCAAGGTGTCCTTGGAGGAATGTCATCAAGATCTGTTACCAGCATTGTTAAATGAATTGTTGTAATTGAGAGAAAAAATACATAAAATGTTTTATTGTCACAAACACCATATTGGTGCAGTGAAATGTGTTGTTTTACAGGGTCAGCCATAGTAGTATGATAGATGCAGTGAAATGTGTTGTTTTACAGGGTCAGCCATAGTAGTACGGTTCCCTTGGAGCAAATTAGGGTTAAGTGCCTTGCTTAACGTCACATAGACAGATTTTCACCTTGACAGCTCAGGTATTCAAACCAGTGACCTTTCAGTTACATTCCCAACACTCTAACCACTAGGCAACATGACCAGTTTTATCATTGGAATGTGATACAAAATGAGGAAACTGTGTGATTTAGGACCATGTGGACACCTCCTAGTGGTGAGGTTGTTAGGAGTGTTTATCAGACCATGTGGACACCTCCTAGTGGTGGGGTTGTTAGGAGTGTTTATCAGACCATGTGGACACCTCCTAGTGGTGGGGTTGTTAGGAGTGTTTATCAGACCATGTGGACACCTCCTAGTGGTCTGGTTGTTAGGAGTGTTTATCAGACCATGTGGACACCTCCTAGTGGTGGGGTTGTTAGGAGTGTTTATCAGACCATGTGGACACCTCCTAGTGGTGGGGTTGTTAGGAGTGTTTATCAGACCATGTGGACACCTCCTAGTGGTGGGGTTGTTAGGAGTGTTAATCAGACCATGTGGACACCTCCTAGTGGTCTGGTTGTTAGGAGTATTTATCAGACCATGTGGACACCTCCTAGTGGTGGGGTTGTTAGGAGTGTTTATCAGACCATGTGGACACCTCCTAGTGGTGGGGTTGTTAGGAGTGTTTATCAGACCATGTGGACACCTCCTAGTGGTGGGGTTGTTAGGAGTGTTTATCAGACCATGTGGACACCTCCTAGTGGTGGGGTTGTTAGGAGTGTTAATCAGACCATGTGGACACCTCCTAGTGGTCTGGTTGTTAGGAGTGTTTATCAGACCATGTGGACACCTCCTAGCGGTGGGGTTGTTAGGAGTGTTTATCAGACCATGTGGACACCTCCTAGTGGTGGGGTTGTTAGGAGTGTTTATCAGACCATGTGGACACCTCCTAGTGGTGGGGTTGTTAGGAGTGTTTATCAGACCATGTGGACACCTCCTGGTGGTCTGGTTGTTAGGAGTGTTTATCAGACCATGTGGACACCTCCTAGTGGTCTGGTTGTTAGGAGTGTTTATCAGACCATGTGGACACCTCCTAGTGGTCTGGTTGTTAGGAGTGTTTATCAGACCATGTGGACACCTCCTAGTGGTCTGGTTGTTAGGAGTGTTTATCAGACCATGTGGACACCTCCTAGTGGTCTGGTTGTTAGGAGTGTTTATCAGACCATGTGGACACCTCCTAGCGGTGGGGTTGTTAGGAGTGTTTATCAGACCATGTGGACACCTCCTAGCGGTGGGGTTGTTAGGAGTGTTTATCAGACCATGTGGACACCTCCTAGTGGTGGGGTTGTTAGGAGTGTTTATCAGACCATGTGGACACCTCCTAGTGGTGGGGTTGTTAGGAGTGTTTATCAGACCATGTGGACACCTCCTAGTGGTGGGGTTGTTAGGAGTGTTTATCAGACCATGTGGACACCTCCTAGTGGTGGGGTTGTTAGGAGTGTTTATCAGACCATGTGGACACCTCCTAGTGGTGGGGTTGTTAGGAGTGTTAATCAGACCATGTGGACACCTCCTAGTGGTGGGGTTGTTAGGAGTGTTTATCAGACCATGTGGACACCTCCTAGTGGTGGGGTTGTTAGGAGTGTTTATCAGACCATGTGGACACCTCCTAGTGGTCTGGTTGTTAGGAGTGTTTATCAGACCATGTGGACACCTCCTAGTGGTGGGGTTGTTAGGAGTGTTTATCAGACCATGTGGACACCTCCTAGTGGTGGGGTTGTTAGGAGTGTTTATCAGACCATGTGGACACCTCCTAGTGGTCTGGTTGTTAGGAGTGTTTATCAGACCATGTGGACACCTCCTAGTGGTGGGGTTGTTAGGAGTGTTTATCAGACCATGTGTTATCAGTTCATACAGGTGATAATGTAGATAGACTAACCCGATGATTCAGCCTGTGTATTTATAGTCACTATGCTGCATCAGTTCATACAGGTGATAATGTAGATAGGCTGAAGCATGGGGTTAGTCTATGTATTTATAGCCACTATGCTACATCAGTTGATACAGGTGATAATGTAGATAGGCTGAAGCATGGGGTTTGTCTATGTATTTATAGCCACTATGCTACATCAGTTCATACAGGTGATAATGTAGATAGACAAACCCCATGCTTCAGCCTATGTATTTATAGCCACTATGCTGCATCAGTTGGGTTACAGGTGATAATGTAGATAGACAAACCCCATGCTTCAGCCTATGTATTTATAGTCACTATGCTACATCTGTTGATACAGGTGATAATGTAGATAGACAAACCCCATGCTTCAGCCTATGTATTTATAGCCACTATGCTGCATCAGTTGTTACAGGTGATAATGTAGTTAGACAAACCCCATGCTTCAGCCTATGTATTTATAGCCACTATGCTACATCAGTTGATACAGGTGATAATGTAGATAGACAAACCCCATGCTTCAACCTATGTATTTATAGTCACTATGCTACATCAGTTGATACAGGTGATAATGTAGATAGACAAACCCCATGCTTCAGCCTATGTATTTATAGACACTATGCTGCATCAGTTGGGTTGCAGGTGATAATGTAGATAGACAAACCCCATGCTTCAGCCTATGTATTTATAGACACTGTGCTGCATCAGGTGATAATGCTTATTACTAATAGCTGATAATATACCATCCATACAGGTTTTTTGTTCCAATGTGTTAAAATCATTTAACATTTTTACCAATATCTTATTGGGCTCATTTCTGGAGGTGGAAATTATATTTTAGATGGTGTCAGCATAATTTTATTTTGATACATTTTGGAGGAGAATGTACTTTTATTTGGTCACCAGAACTGAGTTTCTCAGAACAGAGCTTCTCAAAAAGTATCCCCAGGAGGAAGGGGACTGGAACTGGTAAAATGCACAGTTTAATACATTTACAGAGTGATCCTCTATAACAGTTTAATACATTTACAGAGTGATCCTCTATCACAGGTTAATACATTTACATAGTGATCCTCTATCACAGTTTAATACATTTACAGAGTGATCCTCTATCCCAGTTTAATACATTTACAGAGTGATCCTCTATCCCAGTTTAATACATTTACAAAGTGGCGGCTGCAGGCCATGGAAACCCATTCCATGAATCTCCCAATGAACAGTGTTTGTGCTGACGTTGCTTTCAGAGGCAGTTTGGAACTCGGTAGTGAGTGTTGCAACCGAGGACAGATGATTTTTACGTGCTATTCGTTTCAGCACTCTGTGGTCCCATTCTGTGAGCTTGTGTGGCCTACCACTTCGTGGCTGAGCCGTTGTTACTCCAAGACATTTCCATTTCACAATAACAGCACTTACAGTTGACCGGGGCAGCTCTAGCAGGACAGAAATTTGATGAACTGACTTGTTGGAAAGGTGGCATCCTATGACGGTGCCACGTTGAATGTCACTGAGCTCTTCAGTAAGGCCTTTCTTCTGCCAATGTTTTCCTATGGAGATCGCTTGGCCATGTGCTCGATTTTATACACCTGTCAGCAACGGGTGTGGCTGAAATAGCCGAATCCACTAATTTGAAGGGGTGTCCATATATAGTGTGTATATATATATATATAGTGTATTTAATTTTGAGTTTGCCTCCCAATATTACACTTTATATACATCACAGAAGACTGAAATATAACAAAACCCTTTGACACAGAAACACCATATTTTCTCAGTTTAAACCAATATAATGTTTATTAATGATGAAATGATGAAACATATTAATAAGGTTCCACCCATGAGGTCACTAGAGGGAAATTTGGTCATTTGACTCACTTCCATCGCATCATTAATTGGGGTGTGTTTGTGTGTGGATGTGTGTGTGCGTGCGTAGCTATCCGACACATGTGCTTGCATGTGTGTTTTTTGTGCACGTGTCTGCATGCGTTATCTATGTAGGCTACATCATATACATGTATAACCTTACAGAACTGTTGTTATTCAATGTGTTTCTGTGGGCTAATAGCAGTAAGGCCAAATTCAATGTCTAATCAAATATCTGTTTTCATTACTTACAGGGGTCCTAAAAGTCCAAATGAATTATCTAAATGATACTTGGTATGACCATCTTAAAACAATTCCCTATGTCAGCTTAGTAGAAACCCATCCCTGGGCCCTTAGACCTTTTTAAAGGCAATGTTCCTGTGTCAGCAATGATGGA
The DNA here is from genome assembly GCF_965601325.2 of Salmo salar. Classification (NCBI taxonomy): domain Eukaryota; kingdom Metazoa; phylum Chordata; class Actinopteri; order Salmoniformes; family Salmonidae; genus Salmo; species Salmo salar. The sequence goes on from NW_027675466.1 coordinate 1,076,596, forward strand.
ATGTATGGTAAACGCTGCAGATGTCGGTTGAAATGGAAATTACCTTTAACTGTCAAGTGTTCTCCAACGCAGCCTCCATTTGAATCCTGGCCTGAGTATACGACTTGGTTCCTGTTTTCCTCTGAGGAATGTGCACAAACATTCCATACAGGGCTAATGGCCAACAGAACATTAGACCATTCTTAAAGGGTCTCCAAAAAAACCTCATATGCTATGACATCAAAGCGTTTCCAATGGCTGCCACTGTATAAGGTACATGTCCACCTGTTGAAGTAAAGCCCTTCAGTGTGATGATAAAGCCATGTCTGCTGGTACTTGTACACCCTAGTGTCCTTATAATATCCTTAGTGGAATCCTGTCCGTGTCCCACTATCTCAATAAGGTCTGCACAATAAATTGTCAATGATCTCAACAGCTGAGACAGAGCCATTGCGCTTACACTATATCCCAAGGAAATCTGAGTGAGAAAGGCTTTGTCCTTCTTTTCTAACAAGAACCACACGCATTATCTATTAACATAACCTTACCTTTTTTACTTTCTGTTTTTTATTAGAGTTTTTTTGTATCAAGTTGTGCCCTAAAACTCTACTTTCTGAAGAGCGTCATCATCGTGGCTGGTCTGGTGCAGCTGGTCAGTCAGACAGACATGCCTTAAAGGGTCTCCTAACGCCTCTGCCATGTCTGCTGGTGACTACACTTCCATGTCCTTACAGTGTCTTCACAGGAATCCTGTCCCACGGTCTTGTCTTGTCCTTATATAACAGGAATCCTGTCCCACGGTCTTGTCTTGTCCTTATATAACAGGAATCCTGTCCCACGGACTTGTCTTGTCCTTATATAACAGGTATCCTGTCCCACGGTCTTGTCTTGTCCTTATATAACAGGAATCCTGTCCCACGGTCTTGTCTTGTCCTTATATAACAGGAATCCTGTCCCACGGTCTTGTCTTGTCCTTATATAACAGGAATCCTGTCCCACGGTCTTGTCTTGTCCTTATATAACAGGAATCCTGTCCCACGGTCTTGTCTTGTCCTTATATAACAGGAATCCTGTCCCACGGTCTCGTCTTGTAGAAAACATAGAAAACACAAAACAGCCCCTGTCACGCCCTGACCACTCTACTATAGAAAATGACAACTTACTAGGGTCAGGACGTGACAATCCAACTATAATTGAGTTGAGCTCGAAGCCAAGTAGCAGAATTGAACTTCTCCTCGATAGCTACAGTAATTACAAACAGACTGCATCAGTATGGAAGTTGATAAACCATTTTGTCGCAAATCAACATTTATAAATAGATACAAATGCTGTAAGAATGACATAATAAAGGTGCTGTAAGAATGACATAATAAAGGTGATTTAATAATGACATAATAAAGGTGCTGTAAGAATGACATAATAAAGGTGCTGTAAGAATGACATAATTAAGGTGATTTAATAACGACATAATTAAGGTGATTTAATAATGACATAATAAAGGTGATTTAATAATTATATAATAAAGGTGATTTAATAATTATATAATAAAGGTGATTTAATAATGACATAATAAAGGTGATTTAATAATGACATAATAAAGGTGATTTAATAATGACATAAAGGGGATTTAATAATGACATAATTAAGGTGATTTAATAATGACATAATTAAGGTGATTTAATAATGACATAATTTAGGTGCTGTAAGAATGACATAATAAAGGTGCTGTAAGAATGACATAATAAAGGTGCTGTAAGAATGACATAATTAAGGTGATTTAATAATGACATAATTAAGGTGATTTAATAATGACATAATAAAGGTGATTTAATAATGACATAATAAAGGTGATTTAATAATGACATAATAAAGGTGATTTAATAATGACATAATTAAAGGTGATTTAATAATGACATAATAAAGGTGATTTAATAATGACATATTAAAGGTGATTTAATAATGACATAATAAAGGTGATTTAATAATGACATATTAAAGGTGATTTAATAATGACATAATAAAGGTGATCTAATAATGACATAATTAAGGTGCTGTACGAATGACATAATAAAGGTGCTGTACGAATGACATAATAAAGGTGATTTAATAATGACATAATAAAGGTGATTTAATAATGACATAATAAAGGTGATTTAATAATGACATATTAAAGGTGATTTAATAATGACATAATAAAGGTGATTTAATAATGACATAATAAAGGTGATTTAATAATGACATAATAAAGGTGATTTAATAATGACATATTAAAGGTGATTTAATAATGACATAATAAAGGTGATTTAATAATGACATAATTAAGGTGCTGTACGAATGACATAATAAAGGTGCTGTATGAATGACATAATAAAGGTGATTTAATAATGACATAATTAAAGGTGATTTAATAATGACATAATAAAGGTGATTTAATAATGACATAATTAAAGGTGATTTAATAATGACATAATAAAGGTGATTTAATAATGACATAATAAAGGTGATTTAATAATGACATAAAGGGGATTTAAGTGAACCTATATGACTATCACAGTTTAATACATTTACAGAGTGATCCTCTATCCCAGTTTAATACATTTACATAGTGATCCTCTATCACAGGTTAATACATTGACAGAGGGATCCTCTATCACAGTTTAATACATTTACAGAGTGATCCTCTATCACAGGTTAATACATTGACAGAGTGATCCTCTATCACAGTTTAATACATTTACAGAGTGATCCTCTATCACAGTTTAATACATTGACAGAGTGATCCTCTATCACAGTTTAATACATTTACAGAGTGATCCTCTATCACAGTTTAATACATTGACAGAGTGATCCTCTATCACAGTTTAATACATTGACAGAGTGATCCTCTATCACAGTTTAATACAGTGACAGAGTGATCCTCTATCACAGGTTAATACATTTACACAGTGATCCTCTATCACAGTTTAATACATTTACATAGTGATCCTCTATCCCAGTTTAATACATTTACAGAGTGAGCCTCTATCACAGGTTAATACATTGACAGAGTGATCCTCTATCACAGTTTAATACAGTGACAGAGTGATCCTCTATCACAGTTTAATACATTTACAGAGTGATCCTCTATCCCAGTTTAATACATTGACAGAGTGATCCTCTATCACAGTTTAATACATTTACAAAGTGATCCTCTATCCCAGTTTAATACATTGACAGAGTGATCCTCTATCACAGTTTAATACATTTACAAAGTGATCCTCTATCACAGATTAATACATTTACAGAGTGATCCTCTATCACAGATTAATATATTGACAGGTCTTTCTTGGGGTCAGGTATTAATGTAGTCAGAGCTTGAGTCAAACTGGGAGGGAGAGCATTATTTACAATGCTTTCAGAAAAGACCTCCAACAGAAAAGGGACTAACTGGGGAGAAACAGTTCTGTTAAACTCAGCAGATACACCATCAGTCCCAGGAGACCTCCAACAGAAACAGTTCTGTTAAACGCAGCACTTACACCATCAGTCCCAGGAGACATATTATTTTAAGTTGTTCAATAGAATAAATGATGTGTTCAACTATAGTAGGGTCGTCACACTGTTCCCTGTCAGCCTCACCAACTGATTTCACATCCCCCAGACAATCAAAACAAAGAGTTGAGGACACCTCACAATACTGTAGTAGTTGAACTAAAGATGGAGAATAATGTGGTATCATCTGTGATGAGACCAGTCATATTTCATTGCTGAATTGTATTATTTTTAGAGTGGTATTTTTCTAACCTGAAAAGAAAAACTGGTTTAATTTTGTCCACCCTCCTCTAGCCATTTCTACCTACATGTGACAAAGGTTCCGTCTGCTTTCAGTCTATAAATATCATCCAACTGGTGTTGTAGATCAAACAGAACAGATTTATCCTCCTCTGAAACACTTTCAACAGGCTTTTGAACAAGACAGGTGATCTTTGTAATAACACTTTCTACTTCAGCTCTCCTGGTCTTGGCAACAATACTCCCATGTTTACTTGCATATTTTCCAACCTCATATTTAAAAAGCTCCCAGTTATTACTGTATGAATTGTTATTTATAGCTTTGTTCCAGAAGTGTGTAATTACATTGTTTATCTCCATCTGGACCAACTCATGTTTTAATAGAGCTATTAATCTTCCAATAGGATGCTCTGCCAGGGCCATTATCAGAGATAAACAGTGTAATGTCAATATAAACAGCTCTATGATCAGTAAGGGCCATTATCAGAGATAAACAGTGTAATGTCAATATAAACAGCTCTATGATCAGTAAGGGCCATTATCAGAGATAAACAGTGTAATGTCAATATAAACAGCTCTATGATCAGTAAGGGCCATTATCAGAGATAAACAGTGTAATGTCAATATAAACAGCTCTATGGTCAGTAAGGGCCATTATCAGAGATAAACAGTGTAATGTCAATATAAACAGCTCTATGATCAGTAAGGGCCATTATCAGAGATAAACAGTGTAATGTCAATATAAACAGCTCTATGATCAGTAAGGGCCATTATCAGAGATAAACAGTGTAATGTCAATATAAACAGCTCTATGATCAGTAAGGGCCATTATCAGAGATAAACACTGTAATGTCAATATAAACAGCTCTATGGTCAGTAAGGGCCATTATCAGAGATAAACAGTGTAATGTCAATATAAACAGCTCTATGATCAGTAAGGGCCATTATCAGAGATAAACAGTGTAATGTCAATATAAACAGCTCTATGATCAGTAAGGGCCATTATCAGAGATAAACAGTGTAATGTCAATATAAACAGTTCTATGATCTATAAGGGCCATTATCAGAGATAAACAGTGTAATGTCGGAGACACGTGATGCCGCGGAGCTGAACAGACGTTGACAAACCGAGCTCTTCAAATTTATCCTATTATTACCTAAATAACAACGTTGAAACAATATTCTAACATCGGCTGATAAATTGTCAAATACTTACCTTCCCAAAGAGCCATGGACCTCTGACCGAGAGGCAAGAAGGACGACCAAAACGTCGTTGAATCCCAAGACAACGATAACGCCACAGCTAGCAAGTTTAGCATTAGCCCTCATATCTCAGACGACAGTTCCAGACTATTGCTCTCGGCAGCCTCGCAAGACATGCTGGCTACTCTCCTCCGGGAAATTCAGGATGGTAACAAAGGTCTTTCTATGAAAATTGACTAGAAATCGGCTGAACTCCATTCTTCCATCGCCGACCTGAAATCCTCCATGAATGATCTCCTTCTGAGAACGACTGAGGCCGAGATGCGCATTAGCACAGTTGAGGACACCGTCGCTCGACATGACCAGGTTCTGATAGAACTGCAGAAGGATAATGCCTACCTCAAAAACAAAGTAGACCAGATGGAGAACCAGAGCAAACGCAGTAATATCCGTGTGGTGGGATTGAAAGAGGACAGCGAGGGCAGTGACCCGGTCCGCTTCTTCACTCAATGGATCCCGGATGTCCTAGGCATAATCAACTTCACCAAGCCGCTGGAAATCGAACGCGCCCACAGAACATCAGCGCCGAAACCCCGGCCAGAGGAGCCCCCACGTGTCGTTCTGGTCAGGTTCCTCCGTTTCCAAGACAGAGAGAAGATACTGCAACTCGCAAGAGCCAAAGGGGACATCACCATCGATGGCAAGAGGGTCAGCCTTTTCCCGGATATGAGTGCCGATCTCGCCAGACGTCGCAAGCAGTTCAGACCTGCCGCCAAAGCACTGAAGGAGAAGAACATCACCGGCTACCTCATCCACCCTGCTCGGATGAAAGTTCAGTACAAAGGCCGATGCCATATCTTCAACACACCGGGAGAAGTGTTCACTTTTCTCAAAGAACCGAACCGCGAGTGAAAAACGGTCTCTCTGGGGGATAAGATCCAATCTGTTTGTTTTCTCTTATCTGGACTGAACTGCTGATATCGGATCCGTTTACCCCGCTATCCAGTCGCTATAATTGATTTGTACATTTCCAACTAACCGTTTTTCCCCGGGGTGAGTTCTATTACATTTACAGGAGACTATATTTTGGTTTAGTCACTGGGCGAAGCAATAAGTGGGTTTAGGCCCACCGCTTCACCCCCATTTATGTTTCTCCTCTCCCAAAAGAGACTCAAGCAGCCCTTACCGTGGGCAGTAATTATTCAGCCATAAATGTCTATTCACAACGTTTGTTTTCAATTTAGAGAGCTCGCAGGTTTTAGTTTATGCCAAGGTTTAGCTAGTAAGAGTAACGTGGAAAGCCAGCAGCAACGTATCTCTACAAGTATATTCATGTTTGATTGTTGGGATTGTTGTTTTAGTCTGACAATCGGGGTGGGTGGGATTTTTTTCCCTTTTTTTCTATGTTTATTGTTGTTTCCTTCCTAAAGAGACACATAGGTCACTTCTGTGTTCAAACCAAAGTTGAAATATTTCCTGACTATTTACATATGAGAGATTTCCATTCGGTTACATATTTCAAACCCAACCTATGCTTAATCCACTAAAATATGTCACATTCAACGTAAAAGGCCTTAACAGCCCGATTAAAAGGAAAAGAGTCTATAAACATCTAGACGTTCTGCTAGCGGAACACCTGCTCCAATATCCAATGATGGGCGTGGCGCGAATTACAAATTCCTCTAAAATCCGAAAACTTCAATTTTTCAAACATATGACTATTTTACAGCATTTTAAAGACAAGACTCTCGTTAATCTAACCACACTGTCCGATTTCAAAAAGGCTTTACAGCGAAAGCAAAACATTAGATTATGTCAGCAGAGTACCCAGCCAGAAATAATCAGACACCCATTTTTCAAGCTAGCATATAATGTCACAAAAAACAAAACCACAGCTAAATGCAGCACTAACCTTTGATGATCTTCATCAGATGACAACCCTAGGACATTATGTTATACAATGCATGCATGTTTTGTTCAATCAAGTTCATATTTATATCAAAAACCAGCTTTTTACATTAGCATGTGACGTTCAGAACTAGCATACCCCCCGCAAACATCCGGTGAATTTACTAAATTACTCACGATAAATGTTCACAAAAAACATAACAATTACTTTAAGAATTATAGATACAGAACTCCTCTATGCACTCGATATGTCCGATTTTAAAATAGCTTTTCGGTGAAAGCACATTTTGCAATATTCTCAGTAGATAGCCCAGCCATCACGGCTAGCCATTTAGACACCGACCAAGTTTAGCCCTGATCAAACTCCGATTTACTATTACAAAAGTTTCATTACCTTTGTTGTCTTCATCAGAATGCACTCCCAGGACTGCTACTTCAATAACAAATGTTGGTTTGGTCCAAAATAATCCATCGTTATATCCGAATAGCGGCGTTTTGTTTGTGCGTTCCAGACACTATCCGAAATGGTAAATCAGGGTCACGAGCATGGCGCAATTCGTGACAAAAGATTTCTAAATATTCCATTACCGTACTTCGAAGCATGTCAACCGCTGTTTAAAATCTATTTTTATGCCATTTTTCTCGTAAAAAAGCGATAATATTCCGACCGGGAATCTCCGTTTAGCTAAACAGAGGAAAGAAAACAAAGCTTTCGGTCGACGCGGGCACGAGCCTGAGTCTCACAGTACTGTAACCAGCCACTACCCAAACGCGCTACTTTGTTTCAACCAGAGCCTGCAAAGCCACGATTCAGCATTTTGCCGCCTCTGAGAGTCCATGTGAGCCGTAGAAAGTGTCACGTAAGAGCAGAGATCCCCTGTAATTGATAGAGATAATCAACAAGGCCAAGAAATGGTCAGACAGGGTACTTCCTGTACAGAATCTTCTCAGGTTTTGGCCTGCCAAATGAGTTCTGTTATACTCACAGACACCATTCAAACAGTTTTAGAAACTTTTGAGTGTTTTCTATCCAAAGCTAATAATTATATGCATATTCTAGTTTCTGGGCAGGAGTACTAATCAGATTAAATCGAGTACGTTTTTTATCCGTCCGTGAAAATACTGCCCCCTAGCCATAACAGGTTAAGAAATTAAAGGCTGACATTGTGTTTCTACAAGAAACACATCTTACAGCCAGCGAACACAAGAAATTGAAGAGGGAATGGGTAGGACAAGTTTTTGCGTCCTCTTTTAACTCCAAAGCAAGAGGAACTGCAATTTTGATAAGTAGACACATCCCCTTCTGCGTCAACAACACCATCTCTGATCCCTCAGGCAGGTTTGTTTTGGTGCAGGGGCATATGTTTTCAGAGTCTTGGACCCTGTTGAATATTTATGCTCCTAACTTCGATGACCATATGTTTATACAGAATGTCTTCCTTCAGGTCGCTCAAGCACCACCAGGATGGCTACTGGTTGGAGGAGATCTACATTTTTTTAGATACAGTCCTTGATAGGTCCTCGGATAAACCCTCCCTTCTTACCAAAGCCGCCAAGCTCACCATGTCATTCATGAAAGATCTTAATTTACTAGACATCTGGAGACAGTTGCACCCACAGGATAGGGACTACTCTTTTTATTCACACCCACACAAGACACACACACGCATAGATAACTTTTTACTATCGACCCAACTGTTTCATAGAGTGTTAGATATCGAGTAACTCCCCAGATTGCTTAGCGACCATTCTCCTCTGGTATTATCAATCTCCATTCCTAACAAGGTAAATGGAGCATATAGATGGAGACTAAATCCTACACTCCTAAAGCAACCTGAATTTTGTGCATTTATCAAAGAGCAGATCAATATTTTTACTTTGACAAACAAACCCTCCGCTCCTGACAGTTTCATTCTTTGGGACACATTGAAAGCCTATCTGAGGGGACAGATCATTTCCTATACTAAAGGGTTGAAGAGAAAACACGGTGCGGAACTGAATGTCCTTGAATCTGAAATCTCTGAGCTGGAGAAAACCTACCAAAGAGGCCCGACTAAAGATCTATATAGGCTTTTGGTAAATAAAAAACTGAAATATAATATTCTGAACACATATCAAGCTGAGAGGGCCATCACTAAATCAAAACAGCGTTATTAAGAGCTTGGAGAGAAAGCTCACAAAGTACTGGCATGGCAACTGAAAGCAGAGGAAAGTAAGAGGACAATTAATGCTATAGAAACCCTTACTAATGAGATATCTTTCAACCCTACCGAAATGAATAATACCTTTAAGAAATACTATGAAGACCTCTACACTTCCCAATCAAACGATGATCTGTCGGAGATCGACTCCTTTCTCTCCTCTCTCAACCTCCCATGCCTGTCAGAGGAAGACAGAGAGCGCCTGAGTGAAAACTTCTCTGTTCCTGAATTGGTGGAAGCCATTAAATCTTTACCTTCTAATAAATCTCCTGGGCAGGATGGCTTCCCTCCAGTGTTCTATAAAGAATTTAGGGAGCTGTTGGTCCCCTACCTCATGGAGGTACTTAAAAAAGCCGGGGATGACAACTGCTTTCCAGAGTCTTTCTCTCAAGCAGTGATTACTGTAATCCACAAGAAAGGGAAAAAACCCGCTAAAGTGCACCTCCTATAGACCAATCTCTCTCCTTAACACAGATTGTAAACTGGTCACCAAGATGCTATCTAAGAGACTGGAGTCATGTCTTCCCCTGCTGGTCAACCCAGATCAGACTGGCTTCATAATTAATAGATTGTCCTCCAATAATCTCAGAAGGTTCTTTGATATAATTCATCTTGCTAACAAAAACAAAATACCTAGTGTCGCGGTCTCCCTCGATGCTGAAAAGGCCTTTGATAGGGTTGAATGGCCATACCTCTTTCGCGTCTTGGAAAAGTTTGGTTTAGGTACCGTGTTTGTAAATTTGATAAAATCACTCTACAAATCTCCTAAAGCTAGGATTGCTACCAATGGGATTACTTCCTCCTCTTTCCCTCTCTATAGGGGGAACAGACAAGGTTGCCCAATTAGCCCACACCTCTTTGCCCTCGCCATCGAACCGTTGGCTGAGGCTATTAGATTGTGCCCTGACATACATGGCTTTGAGGTGGGCCCCCATACCCATAAACTATCACTCTTTGCGGACGACCTTATCTTATTTCTAACAAACCCAGAACACTCCCTCTCTCACTTGCAGATCCTACTACAGTGTTATAGTTCTTTCTCTGGATATAAGGTTAACTTCGATAAAAGCGAAATCTTACCGCTGTCTGTCTTTGACCATCATACCATCAAGCACAAGTTTCCTTTTTCGATGGTCGCCTCTGGGCTTCACATATTTGGGCATAATGGTGGATGGTAACCTGAACAACCTCTATAAACTCAATCTGGCCGGCTTGTTGCAAAAGGTGGAGGGTGACCTGTGTAGGTGGATGGACTTGCCTCTCACCCTACCGGGTAGAATCAATGTGATTAAAATGAATATCCTGCCCAGATTTCTATATTTGTTTCAATCTCTCCCTATCCCTGTGCCCGCAGCATTCTTCTCCTCTCTCGACAAGCTGACCAGACGGTTTATCTGGCATGGCAAAACCCTAAGGGTTAGCCTGGACAAACTGACCCTGGATTACAGTCAAGGGGGCTTAAACCTCCACAATTTTAGAATGTACTACTGGGCTGCTCAGTCTAGGTTTCTGGCTCAGAGGTTTGACAATGGTCCCTCCCCCTCATGGTTGAACATTGAAAAGCTTGAGATGAATGATGACACGGGGGCAGAATTGTTTTACAAATGGGACAGAAAATCTATAAAAACCAGGACAGACAACCCTTTAATCATACATTCTGTCCTGGCATGGTGTAAACTGCATGAGCTGTTCGGACGAGGGGGATTTCTCTCCCCTAAAACCCCTTTATGGAACAATAGATTGATCCCTATGTTTTTCCAGAATAGTAACTTTTTTGGTCTGATAAGGGGATCACTCTTCTGGAACACTGTTATGAGGAGGGAGTTCTTATGTCTTTTGAACAGCTGAAACAGAAATACCACTTGTCTAACAGGGACTTCTTTAGCTACCTACAACTACGAGACTTTATTAGGGTGACTCTCAAGGGACAATGGAACCTACCGAAGATGTCACCTATTGAACAACTCTGCCATGCAGACCAACCACTACTCAAGACCATTTCCCATTTTTATGTATTATGTATGCCCGTATATGTCATTTTTATTTTTTATTACGCTCGTCTGTTACCGTCACTTTGTCCTTTGTTGTCTAACATATTTTCACTTTTGTTTTGAATGTTCTTAATTGGAAAATGCAAAAATAAAATATTCAAAAAAAAAACGGTGTAATGTCAATATAAACAGCTCTATGATCAGTAAGGGCCATTATCAGAGATAAACAGTGTAATGTCAATATAAACAGCTCTATGATCAGTAAGGGCCATTATCAGAGATAAACAGTGTAATGTCAATATAAACAGCTCTATGATCAGTAAGGGCCATTATCAGAGATAAACAGTGTAATGTCAATATAAACAGCTCTATGGTCAGTAAGGGCCATTATCAGAGATAAACAGTGTAATGTCAATATAAACAGCTCTATGGTCAGTAAGGGCCATTATCAGAGATAAACAGTGTAATGTCAATATAAACAGCTCTATGATCAGTAAGGGCCATTATCAGAGATAAACAGTGTAATGTCAATATAAACAGCTCTATGATCAGTAAGGGCCATTATCAGAGATAAACAGTGTAATGTCAATATAAACAGCTCTATGATCAGTAAGGGCCATTATCAGAGATAAACAGTGTAATGTCAATATAAACAGCTCTATGATCAGTAAGGGACATTATCAGAGATAAACAGTGTAATGTCAATATAAACAGCTCTATGATCAGTAAGGGACATTATCAGAGATAAACAGTGTAATATCAATATAAACAGCTCTATGATCAGTAAGGGCCATTATCAGAGATAAACAGTGTAATGTCAATATAAACAGCTCTATGATCAGTAAGGGCCATTATCAGAGATAAACAGTGTAATGTCAATATAAACAGCTCTATGGTAAGTAAGGGCCATTATCAGAGATAAACAGTGTAATGTCAATATAAACAGCTCTATGATCAGTAAGGGCCATTATCAGAGATAAACAGTGTAATGTCAATATAAACAGCTCTATGATCAGTAAGGGCCATTATCAGAGATAAACAGTGTAATGTCAATATAAACAGCTCTATGGTCAGTAAGGGGAGTGACCAGGATGTTAACAGAAATAGCCTGTTTATCAAAACATTTAGACACCAACCAAAGATCTGTGGTGATTGTCTGGACCGGGTCTAGTTACTCCAAGTGGAAGACTAGTCATTAGGAAACTTTACTCTCCAAACATGAATAATATCAAACCTTTACATAAACTGTCAATTAAATGATTCAGAGAAATAAAAAAATCCCCACCTACTATAAGTAAAGCATTAGGGAACTTGGTTAGCCAATAGAGAATAGGATTTTCCAAAGATTCAGGTCACTGATCATTTTCAAGTTTGGAATTGAACCAATAAATGTTGGTAATAATGATGATGATGTCACAGTTGATGACAAGACAAAGAAAGTGACCAATAGGGTCCCAGTCTGAGTGCAAAATACTTCCATTGAACTGATTCATTAGAGTGGTAACTCCAGCGGAGAGTTCAGAACCATGAGAGAGACAGAGACCATTGAACTGATTCATTAGAGTGGTAACTCCATCAGAGAGTACAGAACCATGAGAGAGACAGAAACCATTGAAATGATTCATTAGAGTGGTAACTCCAGCGGAGAGTTCAGAACCATGAGAGAGACAGAAACCATTGAAATGATTCATTAGAGTGGTAACTCCAGCAGAGAGTTCAGAACCATGAGAGAGACAGAAACCATTGAACTGATTCATTAGAGTGGTAACTCCAGCGGAGAGTTCAGAACCATGAGAGAGACAGAAATCATTGAAATGATTCAACCATGAAAGACATAAATCATTTCCCCACTGAGATCTGCAGAAGTTGACGTAAATCTGTTTTAAGCTGTTTGGCAATATAAAAATAAGGCATTGCGCTTTACATGATTTCTTAACCTGTTATGGATAGGGGGCAGTATTTTCACGGACGGATAAAAAACATACCCGATTTAATCTGATTATTACTCCTGCCCAGAAACTAGAACATGCATATAATTATTAGCTTTGGATAGAAAACACTCCAAAGTTTCTAAAACTGTTTGAATGGTGTCTGTGAGTATAACAGAACTCATTTGGCAGGCCAAACCCTGAGAAGATTCTGTACAGGAAGTACCCTGTCTGACCATTTCTTGGCCTTGTTGATTATCTCTATTCATTACAGGGGATCTCTGCTCTTACGTGACACTTTCTACGGCTCACATGGGCTCTCAGAAGGCGGCAAAAAGCTGAATCGTGGCTTTGCAGGCTCTGGCTGAAACAAAGTAGCGTGTTTGGGTAGTGGCTGGTTACAGTACTGTGAGACTCAGGCGCGTACCCGCGTCGACCGAAAGCTTTGTTTTCTTTCCTCTGTTTAGGTAAACGGAGATTCCCGGTCGGAATATTATCGCTTTTTTACGAGAAAAATGGCATAAAAATGGATTTTAAACAGCGGTTGACATGCTTCGAAGTACGGTAATGGAATATTTAGAAATCTTTTGTCACGAATTGCGCCATGCTCGCGACCCTGATTTACCATTTCGGATAGTGTCTTGGAACGCACGAACAAAACGCCGCAATTTGGATATAACGATGGATTATTTTGGACCAAACCAACATTTGTTATTGAAGTAGCATTCCTGGGAGTGCATTCTGACGAAGACAACAAAGGTAATCAAACTTTTGTAATAGTAAATCGGAGTTTGATCAGGGCTAAACTTGGTCGGTGTCTAAATGGCTAGCCGTGATGGCTGGGCTATCTACTGAGAATATTGCAAAATGTGCTTTCACCGAAAAGCTATTTTAAAATTGGACATATCGAGTGCATAGAGGAGTTCTGTATCTATAATTCTTAAAATAATTGTTATGTTTTTTGTGAACGTTTACCGTGAGTAATTTAGTAAATTCACCGGATGTTTGCGGGGGGTATGCTAGTTCTGAACGTCACATGCTAATGTAAAAAAGCTGGTTTTTGATATAAATATGAACTTGATTGAACAAAACATGCATGCATTGTATAACATAATGTCCTAGGGTTGTCATCTGATGAAGATCATCAAAGGTTAGTGCTGCATTTAGCTGTGGTTTGGGTTTATGTGACATTATATGCTAGCTTGAAAAATGGGTGTCTGATTATTTCTGGCTGGGTACTCTGCTGACATAATCTAATGTTTTGCTTTCGTTGTAAAGCCTTTTTGAAATTGGACAGTGTGGTTAGATTAACGAGAGTCTTGTCTTTAAAATGGTGTAAAAAAGTCATATGTTTGAAAAATTGAAGTTTTTGCATTTTTGAGGTATTTGAATATTGCGCCATGGGATTACACTGGCTGTTGAGTAGGTGGGACGCTTTAAGATGGTTAAAGCTCCTAAACTGAATGACGGCCACATGTTATAAAGATGGTTACAGCTCCTAAACTGAATGATGACCACATGTTATAAAGATGGTTAAAGCTCCTAAACTGAATGACGGACACATGTTATAAAGATGGTTAAAGCTCCTAAACTGAATGATGGACACATGTTATAAAGATGGTTACAGCTCCTAAACTGAATGACGTCATCAGCATGTTTCCAATGTCCATACCTGCCTACACCCTTAACACCAGAGGCAAAATTATTAATCTGGACTATTAAAAGGACCAGGATGAACCAAGCTACTTTACAGACAAAGACTTAGAAGGAGGATTAAAGCTCCCTAACATGTAATTATATCAAGAAGACTTTATAACTGCCCAGATAGGCTCTTTATATACAACTCTAATAGGACAACTTGGGTCGACATGGAAGAAGAACTTAATGCCCCATTTGGACCATCATATTATCTGAACACTTAAATGTGGGACTGCAGAATCCCATCATGTCCCAAACTATGAAATATGGAGTCAGATAAATAAGAGACGGACATCTTCACCTTTCCTGACAAGCTCTGCTTCGTTATAGAACAACCATAAATACACATTAGGAGGAAAGGTGGTTGTCTGGAAAGAGTAGGAGAGGTTTTGTTTTAGCCTCAACACTGATACATTTCACTTCTGCTTTTAGTGTCAACTTGAATTAGAGTGTGGCTGTGGAAGACTGGTCCATTGATGATGTCTGCAAGTGGCTGAGTACCAATGATCTCCATGATTCCATCCCATCATTCCAAGGTTCACAATCTGTCTGCAGAATGCCAACTCTATTCAACTGTCCACTTTGCAACGAGCCTCCTTTCTCTGTGTCCAGACTACTCACACATATTGTCCTCTATCACCAGCACGAACCACATGTTGTAATTACCTGTGGAGTTAATGGGTGTGGGGAAAACAAATAGATGTTTCAGCATCTATCGGTCACACATCTACCAAAACCACACAGAGATTTTAAGAGACAACTTAGATGAGAATTGCCCTCATGATGAATTTGAGACTGGGACTGATCCCATTGAAGATGACATGAGCGATGTAGAGAGTCTGCTAGAGGCAGAATATGATCAAGCCACAGAGATCAACACTGAGCAGCTAATTGAAGGTCTCTAAAACAATATCTGTCTTTTTATTTAGTAAATCAGGAAAGAACACTGCATCCCAGCTACGGTACAGAATAACATTGTTGAGGACCTCAGAACCATTTTGGATGCATTTATGACCCACTACAGTGATCCCCTCAGGTTTCATCTGACAAATAAATATGGTTGAACATGACGATCTCAGGGACTTGTTTAACAACTCTGCAGTATTTGAGGAATGCATTAGATGCATAAGCTCTGAGTGGATGCTGGAGCATTACTGTGTGAAAGAATTGGACATGGTCAGGACAATTGAAGTACCACTGAGCAACAAAGAAGGTTATAAAACAAGGTAATTTCAATAAAGCTACATGGCCCCCAGGCTATATGAATATAAAGACATGAGACAAAACAATCATAATGAATCAGATTACATGGAGAGGAGGGACCTGATCCTAGATCATAATGAATCAGATTACATGGAGAGGGGGGGACCTGATCCTATATCATAATGAATCAGATTACATGGAGAGGATTGACCTGATCCTAGACCATAATGAATCAGATTACATGGAGAGGGGGGACCTGATCCTAGATCATAATGAATCAGATTACATGGAGAGGGGGACCTGATCCTAGACCATAATGAATCAGATTACATGGAGAGGAGGACCTGATCCTAGATCATAATGAATCAGATTACATGGAGAGGGGGGACCTGATCCTAGATCATAATGAATCAGATTACATGGAGAGGGGGGACCTGATCCTAGATCATAATGAATCAGATTACATGGAGAGGGGGACCTGATCCTAGACCATAATGAATCAGATTACATGGAGAGGGGGGACCTGATCCTAGACCATAATGAATCAGATTACATGGAGAGGGGGGACCTGATCCTAGATCATAATGAATCAGATTACATGGAGAGGGGGGACCTGATCCTAGATCATAATGAATCAGATTACATGGAGAGGGGGGACCTGATCCTAGATCATAATGAATCTGATTACATGGAGAGGGGGGCCCTGATCCTAGATTATAATGAATCAGATTACATGGAGAGGAGGGACCTGATCCTATATCATAATGAATCAGATTACATGGAGAGGAGGGACCTGATCCTAGATCATATTGAATCAGATTAAATGGAGAGAAGGGACCTGATCCTAGATCATAATGAATCAGATTACATGGAGAGGGGGACCTGATCCTAGATCATAATGAATCAGATTACATGGAGAGGGGGGACCTGATCCTAGATCATCATGAATCAGATTACATGGAGAGGGGGGACCTGATCCTATATCATAATGAATCAGATTACATGGAGAGGGGGGACCTGATCCTAGATCATAATGAATCAGATTACATGGAGAGGGGGGACCTGATCCTAGATCATAATGAATCTGATTACATGGAGAGGGGGGACCTGATCCTAGATTATAATGAATCAGATTACATGGAGAGGAGGGGCCTGATCCTATATCATAATGAATCAGATTACATGGAGAGGAGGACCTGATCCTAGATCATATTGAATCAGATTAAATGGAGAGAAGGGACCTGATCCTAGATCATAATGAATCAGATTACATGGAGAGGGGGACCTGATCCTAGATCATAATGAATCAGATTACATGGAGAGGAGGACCTGATCCTAGACCATAATAAATCAGATTACATGGAGAGGGGGGGACCTGATCCTAGATCATAATGAATCAGATTACATGGAGAGGGGGGACCTGATCCTAGATCATCATGAATCAGATTACATGGAGGGGGGACCTGATCCTAGATCATAATGAATCAGATTACATGGAGAGGGGGGACCTGATCCTAGATCATAATGAATCAGATTACATGGAGAGGGGGGGACCTGATCCTAGATCATAATGAATCAGATTACATGGAGAGGAGGGACCTGATCCTAGATCATAATGAATCAGATTACATGGAGAGGGGGACCTGATCCTAGATCATAATGAATCAGATTACATGGAGAGGAGGGGACCTGATCCTAGATCATAATGAATCAGATTACATGGAGAGGAGGGACCTGATCCTAGATCATAATGAATCAGATTACATGGAGAGGGGGGTTATGAGAGAACCCCCACATCACTAGCTTGCAGGTTCTGCAGTCTTGTAAAGATAAGGAGGGGACGACTGGGAGGCAGGTTGGCATTTATTGTCATGAATCTTGTTCTGGAGGCAGGTTGGCATTTATTGTCATGAATCTTGTTCTGGAGGCAGGTTGGCATTTATTGTCATGAATCTTGTTCTGGAGGCAGGTTGGCATTTATTGTCATGAATCTTGTTCTGGAGGCAGGTTGGCATTTATTGTCATGAATATTGTTCTGGAGGCAGGTTAGCATTTATTGTCATGAATCTTGCCCTGGAGGCAGTTCAGCAAAGTATTCCCTAGCTGGCACAGGCACAAAGTAATATAATCAGATTTTAATCCTAATCTCAACCACACTGCTAATCCTTCCCTTAAATTAAGACCATAAAACAACATTTTCCACAGCCAATTCTGACTTTGCAGCTGACATATCTAGAGGAAATCGCACAGTTCTGCCTCCAGGTCAAGATTCATGACAAACGTCAACATGAGACAGGGAGAAGCAATGTAAAAATCAATAACGAAATTGTTTCCACAATTAACATGCTTTTTCTTGTTTCAAGTATGTTTTATTATGAAAAGTACAATATATCCATGTATACTTGTACAACTATGGAGCGTATGTCCACATATAATTGTACAATTAGTTTTTCCAACATAAAAGACAAGAAATGATCACATTGGTATTTTAACAGTGTTATTGTAAGAGTTTAAATGTTTAAA
>NW_027675466.1:1102500-1162500 GCF_965601325.2 Salmo salar
GGTAAACCTACAAGTTTAGTTAATAATAAGTTACCTGAGGTAAACCTACAAGGATAGTTAATAATAAGTTACCTGAGGTAAACCTACAAGGTTAACGCGGGCTGGAAGAGAATTACTTCAAAACCACAGCAAACAGCTGGGACATATAGTAATATTATATATATAATATTATATCACTGGGCTCCTCTGTGCTAACAAACCCTGTGTACCACCCCTCCCCTGTTTAACCTTGAATTTCGTTCAGAAAAACACTTCCACATTTAGCAAAACGAACCAACTCTTTACGGATCTGTTCGGTGGTAATAAACGGAGGCAGATTAGACACCACTACTCTTGTCGAAATCAGCACCAACACAACCCCTCACATAAATCATACTGGTAACTAGCCGGGTAACAAGACTCACCTTTTACATTACCACAACCACCGCCTTGTTCATTCTGGATACAGAGTGTATATGTTCCTCTCCCACCTGTTCACCGACCAGGATCAATAATTCCTCCACACCATTCTCCACAACGCACCTGAAGAGACAGCGTTTCTTCTCCACTCGGTTGAGGACATCAAACTACCCTACTCCCTCCTCAACTCTAACCGATAAACAGCGGAAACCGATAAACAAACCCTCCCACCATGACAAAATACATTTGGAAAATAGGCAAAAGAATAGCTGCACTCTTCACGAACGACAAAACCTCACGTTACCAACTTCTTCTTCTTCTATGGTATAATGGCGGTCCTCAAACCAACGTTAAAGGAGCGTGGCGCCTCCTACTGTGCTGAAGTGTGTTCAATCACGGTTTACACCATTTCTAAATCCTCCTACCTAACTCAGTACTTCTGAGAAAATAAAAAAGATCCCTACTAACTTCTAATAGACCCTCCCCCATCCCCCAAATCCCTTCCAAACCCCCCAACCCCATCCAACCTCAATGACCCTACACTTCAATCTTTCCCTCTCTTCAACATCCTTACAACAATATAACAACACATGCTCCACCGTTTCATTGACAATACCCTCCAGACACAAACCATTCACATGCTGCCAACCAGATGGAAGGACCAGTTCAATGTACAATGTCCTAAACACAATCGAGGAAACACCACCTCTTCCTTCCTAATCTGACCTTTGAACCTTGGTCCACCGACCTTTCTTTGGAGGGCATATAAATGCCGTCCCTTGTGCTCAGAGTCCCATCTCTTCTGCCACACATCTATCAAAATGTCTCTGATCTCACATTTGTCCTCACCTCTACCCAGTGGAACATTAATATATATTATATCTTGTTTTAAAGTTATTTTAGCTAACTAGTCTACAATTTCATTCCATTCCACACCTGAATGTGCTGGGACCCAGCAGAATCTCACTACTAGACCCATTCTCTCAATTCTCCATAATAACATTAACCTGTTGGGGATAGGGGGCAGTATTTACACGGCCGGATAAAAAACGTACCCGATTTAATCTGGTTACTACTCCTGCCCAGTAACTAGAATATGCATATAATTATTGGCTTTGGATAGAAAACACCCTAAAGTTTATAAAACTGTTTGAATGGTGTCTGTGAGTATAACAGAACTCATATGGCAGGCAAAAACCTGAGAAGATTCCATACAGGAAGTGACCTGTCTGACAAGTTCTTGTTCATCTTGACTCTTTTTATTGAAGACTGAGGATCTTTGCTGTAACGTGACACTTCCTACGGCTCCCATAGGCTCTCAGAACCCGGGAAAAAGCTGAATGATATCGAGGCAGCCCCAGGCTGAAACACATTAGCGCGTTTGGATAGTGGCCGATCAGAGGACAATGGGCTTAGGCGCGTGCACGAGTCGACCCCATGCTTTATTTTCTTTCGTCTTTTTACCTAAACGCGCAGATTCCCGGTCGGAATATTATCGCTTTTTTACGAGAAAAATGGCAAAAAAATTGATTTCAAACAGCGGTTGACATGCTTCGAAGTACGGTAATGGAATATTTAGAATTTCTTTGTCACGAAATGCGTCGTGCTCGTCACCCTTCTTTACCATTCGGATAGTGTCTTGAACGCACGAACAAAAACGCCGTTATTTGGATATAACTATGGATAATTTTGAACCAAACCAACATTTGTTATTGAAGTAGAAGTCCTGGGAGTGCATTCTGACGAAGAACAGCAAAGGTAATAACATTTTTCTTATAGTAAATCTGACTTTGATGAGTGCTAAACTTGCTGGGTGTCTAAATAGCTAGCCCTGTGATGCCGGGCTATGTACTTAGAATATTGCAAAATGTGCTTTCACCGAAAAGCTATTTTAAAATCGGACATATCGAGTGCATAGAGGAGTTCTGTATCTATAATTCTTAAAATAATTGTTATGCTTTTTGTGAACGTTTATCGTGAGTAATTTAGTACATTTTTAGTAAATTCACCGGAAGTTTGCGGGGGGTATGCTAGTTCTGAACGTCACATGCTAATGTAAAAAGCTGGTTTTTGATATAAATATGAACTTGATTGAACAAAACATGCATGTATTGTATAACATAATGTCCTAGGTGTGTCATCTGATGAAGATCATCAAAGGTTAGTGCTGCATTTAGCTATGGTTTGGATTTATGTGACATTATATGCTAGCTTGAAAAATGGGTGTCTGATTATTTCTGGCTGGGTACTCTGCTGACATAATCTAATGTTTTGCTTTCGTTGTAAAGCCTTTTTGAAATCGGACAGTGTGGTTAGATTAACGAGAGTCTTGTCTTTAAAATGCTGTAAAATAGTCATATGTTTGAGAAATTGAAGTAATAGCATTTCTAAGGTATTTGAAAATCGCGCCACGGGATTCAACTGGCTGTTGCGTAGTTGGGACGATTTCGTCCCGCCGACCCTAGAGAGGTTAATACCTCCAATAGTAGGTCACTCCTAATAGATTTACCAGATGATAAACTATTCAATACAGACAGAGAATCTGAGGATACTATAACTCTAACAGGCTGTACGTCCTCCACCCACTGGAGGACAACTATTATCACCAACAGTTCAACTGAGTACACTGACAGTTCATCTGTTAGTCTTCTACATATCTGCACATCACATTCAGGAAGGTAAACACCTGCTCCTGTGGGCCCACTATCTGGGCCCTTGGATCCATCTGTGAAAAGAGGTAAAAAAAAGCATAACAACTTCTACCAATGTAATTGTCAACCAGTTTCCCTTTATCACTGACTTCTGACCCAATCTTTCCTTTTGTCTACCAAGGTTAGATCAACAACAGGATCTGGGAGTAACCATGGAGGAACATCTCCTATCACCACAGAAAAGGGCCAACCTCCAACTCCCTGAAACTACTCTCATCAGCAAGCTTTCCAACTGTCCAACCAAAACCACTGCCTTGTCTACTAGTATATTCCCAACAGTCATCTAGAACAGTAGCAGTGGGATGCTCAACCTCACAGCCTTTCAACCCAATAAGCTAATGACAACACCATGCCAACTAACCCTACACTCATTAAAACCCACTACCCCATTCCACTACTTTGACCCTATCTGCTCCTGCACCAGGCCAACTAACCCTACACTCATTAAAACCCACTACCCCATTCCACTACTTTGACCCTATCTGCTCCTGCACCAGGCCAACTAACCCTACACTCATTAAAACCCACTACCCCATTCCACTACTTTGACCCTATCTGCTCCTGCACCAGGCCAACTAACCCTACACTCATTAAAACCCACTACCCCATTCCACTACTTTGACCCTATCTTCTCCTGCACCAGGCCAACTAACCCTACACTCATTAAAACCCACTACCCCCATTCCACTACTTTGACCCTATCTGCTCCTGCACCAGGCCAACGGCCTGGGAGGACGGGACACCACCACTCAACACACCCTGGAACTCTTCTGAAGTCAAATCTACTATGACCAAATACTTCTCTGCAGCTGCCACCAAAACATATTTTTTTTCTGTGATTTACATTCCATTTCTGCGGTACAGTTGATAACCATTTGCTATGAACACTAAGAAGCCAACCTTACTGAAGCATATATCCCTCGTTGGCCCATCCCTCTGTGCTGTCACAGATCTACTACTCACAGGGATCCTCTCAGGATCCCTCAGCCTTGACCCATCCTCCTCTACTTTCTGTTCCCAACAGTGGGGTCAGTGGGATTGGATAGGGGCCCCTCTACTCTCTCTCTCTCTCTCTCTCTGACTGGAGGAGACAGGTGAAATGGTGTGTCTCCTCTGGTCAACAATACTCACCTTGAGAGACTCCACAGCCTGTTGGAGCTCCTTCAGCTCCTTCTTCTCTCCTGGAATCTCTGCTGGACCTTCTGCTGACTCATCCCCAGCTGCCTCTGTGGAGAATCACTCTTCAATGAGCTATCAAGCTTTATTAGTCCAGTAGATCAATAGTATAGTAATGTGACATAGGGTCCATAGAGAGGAAGGTCTAAAAAATGGATGGTCCATTTACTAAATGATATTTATTTGTTGCTATGTGAATGATTATAGTTTTTATGGTAGGACTACATGTATCAACAGGTTGAGACTGAACTTTGGACTCATAAAAGGGCATTCAGAATGATAATAGTGTTTGACATTATAAAATGGTGATACATTTAGAGAATCTGGGTTAACATATCAATATACTCAAGGTTTGTGTTCATATTTGTTCTGCTGAGGATCCATTTCATTTGAATGATCTCATATTCAAACAGCCTTAGTTCCTACTGTATCTTTAATTCTTTGTTTATCAGACAGTCACCAACAAGTTGTTCTGGTCTTACCTGTTTCTCAGTCCTCTCTGCTGCAGCTGACACTGTATCATGGCCTTTATGTTCATCCATCACACACTGATAACAGATACCCTGCTGATCGGTACGACAGTAAACCTCCAGCAGTTTGTCATGATGAGAGCAGATCTTCTCCTGTAGTTGTGCGGTGGCTTTGACCAGCTTGTGCTTCTTCAAAGCAGGAGATTCGTAGTGAGATTGGAGGTGAGTCTCACAGTAAGAGGCCAGACACACCAGACAGGACATGAGGGCTTTCTGCTTTCTGGTCCCAGTGCAGACATCACACGCCACATCTCTAGGTCCAGCATAGCACAGAGCAGGAGGGGGAGCAGCCTGGAGTCCTGTCTTCTTCAGTTTCTCCACCACCTCAGCCAACATGTTATTTTTCCTCAGATTAGGCCTTGGAGTGAAGGTCTCTCTGCACTGAGGACAGCTATAGACCCCTTTCAGAACATCCTGATCCCAGCAGCCCTCAATACAGCTCCTACAGTAACTGTGTCCACAGGGGATGGTGACTGGTTCCTTCAGTAGATCCAGACAGACAGAACAACATAACTGGTCCTGGTCCAGCAGAACTCCCTGTTGAGCCATTTGGACGGTTGTTCACTCTCACACAGACAGACGAGACAGAGACTCAGATCAGTTTCGTTTCCTCAGAAGACAGTTTGTGAAGGGGGATGGATTTCCTGGTTCTGCCAGAGGGGTGGGGTTAGAGGGAGGGAGGGGTTAGAGGAATGCAGGAAGAGAGAGAGGAACTACAAGCAACATCAAGAGGGAGACAAATAGTTTTGTTCCAATGTTAGAGCCCTTAACATATAAATAGTGTTAACCCAGTATCAGTATCAATAGTGTTAACCCAGTATCAGTATCAATAGGGTTAACCCAGTATCAGTATCAATAGTGTTAACACAGTATCACAGAACAGGGCTCCGGGCAGCCGAGCGGAAATAGAGGAAAACTCGCCTCCCTGCGGACCTGGCATCCTTTCACTCCCTCCTCTCTACATTCTCCTCTTCTGTCTCTGCTGCTAAAGCCACTTTCTACCACTCTAAATTCCAAGCATCTGCCTCTAACCCTAGGAAGCTCTTTGCTACCTTCTCCTCCCTTCTGAATCCTCCTCCCCCTCCCCCTCCTCCCTCTCTGCGGATGACTTCGTCAACCATTTTGAAAAGAAGGTTGACGATATCCGATCCTCGTTTGCTAAGTCAAACGACACCGCTGGTCCTGCTCACACTGCCCTACCCTGTGCTTTGACCTCTTTCTCCCCTCTCTCCAGATGAAATCTTGCGTCTTGTGACGGCCGGCCGCCCAACAACCTGCCCACTTGACCCTATCCCCTCCTCTCTTCTCCAGACCATTTCCGGAGACCTTCTCCCCTTCCTCACCTCGCTCATCAACTCATCCTTGACCGCTGGCTACGTACCTTCCGTCTTCAAGAGAGCGAGAGTTGCACCCCTTCTGAAAAAACCTACACTCGATCTCTCCGATGTCAACAACTACAGACCAGTATCCCTTCTTTCTTTTCTCTCTAAAACTCTTGAACGTGCCGTCCTTGGCCAGCTCTCCTGCTATCTCTCTCAGAATGACCTTCTTGATCCTAATCAGTCAGGTTTCAAGACTGGGCATTCAACTGAGACTGCTCTTCTCTGTGTCACGGAGGCTCTCCGCTCTGCTAAAGCTAACTCTCTCTCCTCTGCTCTCATCCTTCTAGACCTATCTGCTGCCTTTGATACTGTGAACCATCAGATCCTCCTCTCCACCCTCTCCGAGTTGGGCATCTCCCCGGCGCGGCCCACGCTTGGATTGCGTCCTACCTGACAGGTCGCTCCTACCAGGTGGCGTGGCGAGAATCTGTCTCCGCACCATGCGCTCTCACCACTGGTGTCCCCCAGGGCTCTGTTCTAGGCCCTCTCCTATTCTCGCTATACACCAAGTCACTTGGCTCTGTCATATCCTCACATGGTCTCTCCTATCATTGCTATGCAGACGACACACAATTAATCTTCTCCTTTCCCCTTCTGATAACCAGGCGGCGAATCGCATCTCTGCATGTCTGTCAGACATATCAGTGTGGATGACGGATCACCACCTCAAGCTGAACCTCGGCAAGACGGAGCTGCTCTTCCTCCCGGGGAAGGAACCAACTATATTAATACACACAACAATATCATCAACTATATTAATACACATAACAATATCAACTATATTAATACACACAACAATATCATCAACCTATATTAATACACATAACAATACCATCAACTATATTAATACACATGACAATATCATCAACTATATTAATACACATGACAATATCATCAACTATATTAATACACATTACAATATCATCAACTATATTAATACACATGACAATCGTCGTCTTACCTTTTATCTCTCAATAGAAACAGAGTCTGAATGATCATTCGGTCGTTGAAAGTTGCTTTCGTTTGCTCTGCTCATTTACATATCAGGTTCTACCTGTTCTCTCTCCGAGTCCCTCTCTCTTTACAGCTCTTACAATGAGCCTTGACAAACATTCTACAACTGTCTGGAACTCTATTGGAGAGATGTAACACCATTCTTCCACAAGAAATTACATCATTTGGTGTTTTATTGATGGTAAGTTTTCAATTGTGTTGAGACTCTGACCTGTCCAATGAGCCACATTGATTAAAGAATCCTACAGTACCAAAACACCCTCTCTCTCTCTCACACACACACACACACACACACACACACACACACACACACACACACACACACACACACACACACACACACACACACACACACACACACACACACACACACACACACACACACACACACACACACACACACACACACACAACACGCGCGCGCAGTGCAGTAATTAGAATCCCAGTCTACTGTACACTCCCATCCTCTGCCTCTCTCCATCACTTTCTCTGTGTCGTCTGTTGCTGTCTCTGTTGGTGGGGGTTAGGCCTACTACAATACAACATTCACAACATGACAACACAACTACATAACACCATTAAATACAGTTGGTTACTACAATACAACATTCACAACATGACAACACAACTACATAACACCATTAAATACAATTGGTTACTACAATACAACATTCACAACATGACAACACAACTACACAACACCATTAAATACAGTTGAGGATTACTACAATACAACATTCACAACATCACAACACAACTACATAACACCATTAAATACAGTTGAGGGTTACTACAATACAACATTCACAACATCACAACACAACTACATAACACCATTAAATACAGTTGAGGGTTACTACAATACAACATTCACAACATGACAACACAACTACACAACACCATTAAATACAGTTGAGGATTACTACAATACAACATTCACAACATCACAACACAACTACATAACACCATTAAATACAGTTGAGGGTTACTACAATACAACATTCACAACATGACAACACAACTACATAACACCATTAAATACAGTTGGTTACTACAATACAACATTCACAACATGACAACACAACTACATAACACCATTAAATACAGTTGGTTACTACAATACAACATTCACAACGTGACAACACAACTACACAACACCATTAAATACAGTTGAGGATTACTACAATACAACATTCACAACATGACAACACAACTACATAACACCATTAAATACAGTTGGTTACTAAAATACAACATTCACAACATCACAACACAACTACATAACACCATTAAATACAGTTGGTTACTACAATACAACATTCACAACATGACAACACAACTACACAACACCATTAAATACAGTTGGTTATTACAATACAACATTCACAACATGACAACACAACTACATAACACCATTAAATACAGTTGAGGGTTACTACAATACAACATTCACAACATGACAACACAACTACATAACACCATTAAATACAGTTGGTTACCACAATACAACATTCACAACATGACAACACAACTACATAACACCATTAAATACAGTTGGTTACTACAATACAACATTCACAACATGACAACACAACTACATAACACCATTAAATACAGTTGGTTACTACAATACAACATTCACAACATGACAACACAACTACACAACACCATTAAATACAGTTGAGGATTACTACAATACAACATTCACAACATGACAACACAACTACATAACACCTTTAAATACAGTTGAGGGTTACTACAATACAACATTCACAACATGACAACACAACTACATAACACCATTAAATACAGTTGGTTACTACAATACAACATTCACAACATCACAACACAACTACATAACACCATTAAATACAGTTGGTTACTACAATACAACATTCACAACATGACAACACAACTACATAACACCATTAAATACAGTTGGTTATTACAATACAACATTCACAACATGACAACACAACTACATAACACCATTAAATACAGTTGGTTACTACAATACAACATTCACAACATGACAACACAACTACATAACACCATTAAATACAGTTGGTTACTACAATACAACATTCACAACATGACAACACAACTACATAACACCATTAAATACAGTTGGTTACTACAATTCAACATTCACAACATGACAACACAACTACATAACACCATTAAATACAGTTGGTTACCACAATACAACATTCACAACATGACAACACAACTACATAACACCATTAAATACAGTTGGTTACCACAATACAACATTCACAACATGACAACACAACTACATAACACCATTAAATACAGTTGGTTACTACAATACAACATTCACAACATGACAACACAACTACATAACACCATTAAATACAGTTGGTTACTACAATACAACATTCACAACATGACAACACAACTACACAACACCATTAAATACAGTTGAGGATTACTACAATACAACATTCACAACATGACAACACAACTACATAACACCTTTAAATACAGTTGAGGGTTACTACAATACAACATTCACAACATGGCAACACAACTACACAACACCATTAAATACAGTTGAGCATTACTACAATACAACATTCACAACATGACAACACAACTACATAACACCATTAAATACAGTTGGTTACTACAATACAACATTCACAACATGACAACACAACTACATAACACCATTAAATACAGTTGAGGGTTACTACAATACAACATTCACAACATGACAACACAACTACATAACACCATTAAATACAGTTGGTTATTACAATACAACATTCACAACATGACAACACAACTACATAACACCATTAAATACAGTTGGTTACTACAATACAGCATTCACAACATGACAACACAACTACATAACACCATTAAATTCAGTTGGTTACTACAATACAACATTCACAACATGACAACACAACTACATAACACCATTAAATACAGTTGGTTACTACAATACAACATTCACAACATGACAACACAACTACATAACACCATTAAATACAGTTGGTTACTACAATACAACATTCACAACATGACAACACAACTACATAACACTATTAAATACAGTTGAGGGTTACTACAATAC
The DNA here is from genome assembly GCF_965601325.2 of Salmo salar. Taxonomy (NCBI): domain Eukaryota; kingdom Metazoa; phylum Chordata; class Actinopteri; order Salmoniformes; family Salmonidae; genus Salmo; species Salmo salar. The sequence continues at coordinate 1,112,816 of NW_027675466.1, forward strand.
AACATTCACAACATGACAACACAACTATATAACACCATTAAATACAGTTGGTTACTACAATACAACATTCACAACATGACAACACAACTACATAACACCATTAAATACAGTTGGTTACTACAATACAACATTCACAACATGACAACATAACTACATAACACCATTAAATACAGTTGGTTACTACAATACAACATTCACAACATGACAACACAACTACATAACACCATTAAATACAGTTGGTTACTACAATACAACATTCACAACATGACAACACAACTACATAACACCATTAAATACAGTTGGTTACTACAATACAACATTCACAACATGACAACACAACTACATAACACCATTAAATACAGTTGGTTACTACAATACAACATTCACAACATGACAACACAACTACATAACACCATTAAATACATTTGAGGGTTACTACAATACAACATTCACAACATGACAACACAACTACATAACACCATTAAATACAGTTGGAATGTAGTTAGAACTCTCAAACTGTTTCCATCAAACAGAAAACAACCAGAAAGCTGGATCAACACCTTTAGATTTCTAGATGCTGCACTTTGCTTTTTCCTTACCCAGACAGCTGTTTAAGGTCCTACAAAGGCAGAGTGCAGTATCAGCATTTTAAGGGTCATAGGTCAGATCAGTGGTCATGGTTGATATGCATGGACTAAAAAACAACAACTTTAAAGCCATTTTTCTCAGATTCACTGTTTGTGTAGATGCTGTTTGTCTTTGTAGGACAGTAGTTCAGGTGGCTGTTTGTGTAGATGCTGTTTGTCTTTGTAGGACAGTAGTTCAGGTGGCTGTTTGTGTAGATGCTGTTTGTCTTTGTAGGGCAGTAGTTCAGGTGGCTGTTTGTGTAGATGCTGTTTGTCTTTGTAGGACAGTAGTTCAGGTGGCTGTTTGTGTAGATGCTGTTTGTCTTTGTAGGGCAGTAGTTCAGGTGGCTGTTTGTGTAGATGCTGTTTGTCTTTGTAGGACAGTAGTTCAGGTGGCTGTTTGTGTAGATGCTGTTTGTCTTTGTAGGACAGTAGTTCAGGTGGCTGTTTGTGTAGATGCTGTTTGTCTTTGTAGGACAGTAGTTCAGGTGGCTGTTTGTGTAGATGCTGTTTGTATTTGTAGGACAGTAGTTCAGGTGGCTGTTTGTGTAGACTGCTCCTTGTCTTTTCTAGGGCAGTAGTTCAGGTGGCTGTTTGTGTAGATGCTGTTTGTCTTTTCTAGGGCAGTAGTTCAGGTGGCTGTTTGTGTAGATGCTGTTTGTCTTTTCTAGGGCAGTAGTTCAGGTGGCTGTTTGTGTAGATGCTGTTTGTCTTTGTAGGGCAGTAGTTCAGGTGGCTGTGTGTGTAGATGCTGTTTGTCTTTGTAGGGCAGTAGTTCAGGTGGCTGTTTGTGTAGATGCTGTTTGTCTTTGTAGGGCAGTAGTTCAGGTGGCTGTGTGTGTAGATGCTGTTTGTCTTTCTAGGACAGTAGTTCAGGTGGCTGTTTGTGTAGATGCTGTTTGTCTTTGTAGGACAGTAGTTCAGGTGGCTGTTTGTGTAGATGCTGTTTGTCTTTGTAGGACAGTAGTTCAGGTGGCTGTTTGTGTAGATGCTGTTTGTCTTTGTAGGGCAGTAGTTCAGGTGGCTGTTTGTGTAGATGCTGTTTGTCTTTGTAGGGCAGTAGTTCAGGTGGCTGTTTGTGTAGATGCTGTTTGTAGGACAGTAGTTCAGGTGGCTGTTTGTGTAGACTGTTGTTTGTCTTTGTAGGACAGTAGTTCGCTGTTTGTGTAGATGCTGTTTGTCTTTGTAGGACAGTAGTTCAGGTGGCTGTTTGTGTAGATGCTGTTTGTCTTTGTAGGACAGTAGTTCAGGTGGCTGTTTGTGTAGATGCTGTTTGTCTTTGTAGGGCAGTAGTTCAGGTGGCTGTTTGTGTAGATGCTGTTTGTCTTTGTAGGGCAGTAGTTGGCTTCCCTTGTACCTTAGTCTGCCTCCTGTCTCTCCTATCTCCATGGTTGCACCTTCCTGAAAACAATGACTCCATACTTTGCTGAAACCTGTTCTGCCAGTTCATGTCCGAATGTTCCATTGTGGTTAGCCAAAAAGATGACAAGATAGTTCACACATTCATCATTCAGGGTAACTATCAAACAGATATGTCACATTTTTCTGTTTCGTCCATAACTTGTTTCCTGCTTGTAGCAGGCCGTGTTTACAGGAATCCTTTTCTCTAACTAGAAATGAAATGTGATTTCATGAGAATATTTTTCTGCAGTGAGAGTGTAATGCAAGTCAAACTGTCCTTGGATGAATGTCAACAATATTTATAAACAGCATTGTTAAATTTACTGTTGTAATTTAAAAATAATCAATGCTGTCATTTTCTATGTTAGCTAGCTTTTAAAATGTTTTATTGTCACAGACAGCGGATTGGTGCAGTGAAATGTGTTGTTTTCCAGGGTCAGCCATAGTAGTATGATAGATGCAGTGAAATGTGTTGTTTTACAGGGTCAACCATAGTAGTATGGCGCCCCTGGAGCAAATTAGGTGTAAGTGCCTTCCTTAAATTAAGGGCACCGACAGATTTTTACCTTGATGGCTTAAAGAACACTCTAACCACTAGTCTATCTGACCACACCCTAAAATAAGATAATGTTTAAGTGTTTAAATGTTGTCCATATTATTAGGATTATGTACACAGCTATTCTGCTGTACAGTTCCAAACTGCTGCTAAACATTTGGTCAGAGATGAGTTCAGACTGAAACCAGCCTTAGTATCTGTTATATCTGGGGACAAATTGTCCTGGTTCAATTATCTTCTGTTATATCTGGGGACAAAGTGTCCTGGTTCAATTATCTTCTGTTTTATCTGGGGACAAAGTGTCCTGGTTAAATTATCTTCTGTTATATCTGGGGACAAAGTGTCCTGGTTCAATTATCTTCTGTTATATCTGGGGACAAAGTGTCCTGCTTCAATTATCTTCTGTTATATCTGGGGACAAAGTGTCCTGGTTCAATTATCTTCTGTTATATCTGGGGACAAAGTGTCCTGGTTCAATTATCTTCTGTTATATCTGGGGACAAAGTGTCCTGGTTCAATTATCTTCTGTTATATCTGGGGACAAAGTGTCCTGGTTCAATTATCTTCTGTTATATCTGGGGACAAAGTGTCCTGGTTCAATTATCTTCTGTTATATCTGGGGACAAAGTGTCCTGGTTCAATTATCTTCTGTTATATCTGGGGACAAAGTGTCCTGGTTCAATTATCTTCTGTTATATCTGGGGACAAAGTGTCCTGGTTAATTACCTTCTGTTTCAGGGAAAATGGAGGGTCAAATTTGCTGTAAGTTACTGGTGTTTTCCTTGGTATTCTATCAGGCTCTGAGTTCAGGCCATCCCGACCATGACACCCTCACACACTCCATGAGACAGCCAGCGATCCCAGTTATCACCAGAATAAACATGGTACAATCCCACAGAAAAATGATGGGTTAACTAGCATTGAAATGCAAGTACCCAGATAATGGTAAGAAAGATTGAAAATAAATTATTTAAAAGCTAGAGAGAGAATATAATAGACGCTATGTGTCAGAAAGTGATTGATGATCTATTTATGTGTCTTATGTTTATGCCCTTTCAAGGCCATCCTGTCCAGATGTCCTCATGCTATTTAGGGTGTGCTTATGTAACACGATAGTGCAGCAGTAAAGCAAATGTTTGCAATAAAAAGTAATGGCCTGATAATTGATGTGTGGTGATCTTGGGAACAGTTGGGAATTTTTGTAGTGAATGGGGGAGGCCTGCATTTGAACTGTTTGAATAATGTGTGTAGTGAACTTATGGAGCTGCTGTGTAGTGAGCTTGTGACCATCTGCAGAATGAAAAATACGTTTCCGGGGTAGGTCTGCCTGAGTATAAGTAAGTGTTAGACTTGTCCTGTCAACACTACAAGCGACAAGAAACCTCAAGAGAGATAAACCCCAGAAAACTCTAAAGAAGAAAGAAATAAAACATGGATTTGTTAAGTACTGACACGCCCGTGACGACCTTTACATCAGAAGTAGGACACAGGCTAAAACATAGAGAAAGGGAGTATAAAGAGTTTAAATCATCAATATATGATGCTCCAAAAAATGGTTTTCTAAATTTGAATAGAACCCAAATATCGCCTGTAACTATGTACAAATCACAGGGCTAGCTATACAGACCAGTGGTAATTTATCCTACATGTTGGGGGTGATTAGCTAGCTATACAGACCAGTGGTAATTTATCCTACATGTTGGGGGTGATGAGCTAGCTATACAGACCAGTGGTAATGTATCCTGCATGTTGGGGGTGATGAGCGAGCTATACAGACCAGTGGTAATGTATCCTGCATGTTGGGGGTGATGAGCTAGCTATACAGACCAGTGGTAATGTATCCTGCATGTTGGGGGTGATGAGCTAGCTATACAGACCAGTGGTAATGTATCCTACATGTTGGGGGTGATGAGCTAGCTATACAGACCAGTGGTAATGTATCCTGCATGTTGGGGATGATAAGCTAGCTATACAGACCAGTGGTAATTTATCCTACATGTTGGGGATGATTAGCTAGCTATACAGACCAGTGGTAATGTATCCTGCATGTTGGGGGTGATGAGCTAGCTATACAGACCAGTGGTAATGTATCCTACATGTTGGGGATGATTAGCTAGCTATACAGACCAGTGGTAATTTATCCTACATGTTGGGGATGATTAGCTAGCTATACAGACCAGTGGTAATTTATCCTACATGTTGGGGATGATGAGCTAGCTATACAGACCAGTGGTAATTTATTATATATATATTATTATATTATATGTATATATTTATTTATAATTCATTTTTGATATACATGCAGGGTTCAACAACATACCCTGTGGATATACATGCAGGGTTTAACAACATACCCTGTGGATATACATGCAGGGTTTAACAACATACCCTGTGGATATACATGCAGGGTTCAACAACATACCCTGTGGATATACATGCAGGGTTCAACAACATACCCTGTGGATATACATGCAGGGTTCAACAACATACCCTGTGGATCTACATGCAGGGTTCAACAACATGTTGGTGTATACTGACATCATATCCTATCAAAGTGTAGGAGACAGTAATGTACCAGTTCTGAGAACAGTTCATATAGATGGAAAGGATGGGGACGGAATCACTGTTAACTATGAGAAGTTACACGATGTACCTGTAAGCAAGAAATATTTTGAAAACATTCAGGATGAGATTAAAACGGATCAGAACCAAAATATTGCATTTACTTATGGTAAAATGATAGTAAAACTCCACTTTAGACTCCACTTTAGGTACACAATCACCATCTCTATCCACTATGTATTATACTATGTTGACCCGGTGGGTAATGGATTACCCAGTTATTTTAATTTAACCTGTTATGGCTAGGGGGCAGTATTTTCACGGCTGGATAAAAAACGTACCCGATTTAATCTGGTTACTACTCCTGCCCAGTAACTAGAATATGCATATAATTATTGGCTTTGGATAGAAAACACTCCAAAGTTTCTACAACTGTTTGAATGGTGTCTGTGAGTATAACAGAACTCAAATGGCAGGTCAAAACCTGAGAGATTCCTTTACAGGAAGTGGCCTGTCTGACCATTTCTGGAACTTCTTTGCCATCTCTATCTTTTACAAAGCATCTCTGCTCTAACGTGACACTTCCCACGTCTTCCATAGGCTCTCAGAGCCCGGGAAAAAACAGAATGTCGTCATCCCAGCCCCAGGCTGAAACACATTATCGCCTTTCTCAAGTGGCCGATCAAGGGACTGTGGGCTTAGGCCGAGGTTTTATAAATGTTTTAGACAGAGTAGAGCACAGTGTTTTAGTACTGGGGGTTTATAAATGTTTTAGACAGAGTTGAGCAGTGTTTCAGTAGCAGGGATTTATAAATGTTTTAGACCGAGTAGAGCACAGTGTTTTAGTACTGGGGGTTTATAAATGTTTTAGACAGAGTAGTGCACAGTGTTTTAGTACTGGGGTTTTTATAAATGTTTTAGACAGAGTAGAGCACAGTGTTTTAGTAAGAGGGGTTTATAAATGTTTTAGACAGAGTAGAGCACAGTGTTTTAGTACTGGGGTTTTATAAATGTTTTAGACAGAGTAGAGCACAGTGTTTTAGTACTGGGGGTTTATAAATGTTTTAGACAGAGTAGAGCACAGTGTTTTAGTACCGGGGTTTTATAAATGTTTTAGACAGAGTAGAGCACAGTGTTTTAGTAGCAGGGTTTATAAATGTTTTAGACAGAGTAGAGCACAGTGTTTTAGTACCGGGGGTTTATAAATGTTTTAGACAGAGTAGAGCACAGTGTTTTAGTAAGAGGGGTTTATAAATGTTTTAGACAGAGTAGAGCACAGTGTTTTAGTACTGGGGTTTTATAAATGTTTTAGACAGAGTAGAGCACAGTGTTTTAGTACTGGGGGTTTATAAATGTTTTAGACAGAGTAGAGCACAGTGTTTTAGTACCGGGGTTTTATAAATGTTTTAGACAGAGTAGAGCACAGTGTTTTAGTAGCAGGGTTTATAAATGTTTTAGACAGAGTAGAGCACAGTGTTTTAGTACCGGGGGTTTATAAATGTTTTAGACAGAGTAGAGCACAGTGTTTTAGTACCGGGGGTTTATAAATGTTTTAGAAAGAGTAGAGCACAGTGTTTTAGTACTGGGGGTTTATAAATGTTTTAGACAGAGTAGAGCACAGTGTTTTAGTACCGGGGGTTTATAAATGTTTTAGACAGAGTAGAGCACAGTGTTTTAGTACCGGGGTTTTATAAATGTTTTAGACAGAGTAGAGCACAGTGTTTTAGTACTGGGGGTTTATAAATGTTTTAGACAGAGTAGAGCACAGTGTTTTAGTACCGAGGTTTTATAAATGTTTTAGACAGAGTAGAGCACAGTGTTTTAGTAGCAGGGTTTTATAAATGTTTTAGACAGAGTAGAGCACAGTGTTTTAGTAGCGGGGGTTTATAAATGTATTGGACAGAGTAGAGCACAGTGTTTTAGTACCGGGGGTTTATAAATGTTTTAGAAAGAGTAGAGCACAGTGTTTTAGTACTGGGGGTTTATAAATGTTTTAGACAGAGTAGAGCACAGTGTTTTAGTACTGGGGTTTTATAAATGTTTTAGACAGAGTAGAGCACAGTGTTTTAGTACTGGGGGTTTATAAATGTTTTAGACAGAGTAGAGCACAGTGTTTTAGTACTGGGGTTTTATAAATGTTTTAGACAGAGTAGAGCACAGTGTTTTAGTACCGGGGGTTTATAAATGTTTTAGAAAGAGTAGAGCACAGTGTTTTAGTACTGGGGGTTTATAAATGTTTTAGACAGAGTAGAGCACAGTGTTTTAGTACTGGGGGTTTATAAATGTTTTAGACAGAGTAGAGTACAGTGTTTTAGTACCGAGGTTTTATAAATGTTTTAGACAGAGTAGAGCACAGTGTTTTAGTAGCAGGGTTTTATACATGTTTTAGAAAGAGTAGAGCACAGTGTTTTAGTACTGGGGTTTTATAAATGTTTTAGAAAGAGTAGAGCACAGTGTTTTAGTACTTGGGGTTTATAAATGTTTTAGACAGAGTAGTGCACAGTGTTTTAGTAGCAGGGTTTATAAATGTTTTAGACAGAGTAGAGCACAGTGTTTTAGTAGCAGGGGTTTATAAATGTTTTAGACAGAGTAGAGCACAGTGTTTTAGTACTGGGGTTTATAAATGTTTTAGACAGAGTAGAGCACAGTGTTTTAGTACTGGGGGTTTTATAAATGTTTCAGACAGAGTAGAGCACAGTGTTTTATTACCGAGGTTATATAAATGTTAGCACAGTTGAGTCTGTCTGCTGACCACTTTTCACCCTTGAAAGTCATGGTGGATACAACAATTGGTAGATAAACCCCTGGTTGCTGATTACTCTCAAAGTCATAAAACACAAATGTCTCTGAATGTTCATCTTCATCCAATGGCTGAATGTAGCACTCATGTTCCACTTCCTGAACCACTTCAGTGTCTTTGCTTTTCAAAGCCCCTTTACAGACAGGGCAGTGTAGGATACCACATACCTTTACAGACAGGGCAGTGTAGGATACCACATACCTTTACAGACAGGGCAGTGTAGGATACCACATACCTTTACAGACAGGGCAGTGTAGGATACCACTTACCTTTACAGACAGGGCAGTGTAGGATACCACATACCTTTACAGACAGGGCAGTTTAGGATACCACATACCTTTACAGACAGGGCAGTGTAGGATACCACATACCTTTACAGACAGGGCAGTGTAGGATACCACATACCTTTACAGACAGGGCAGTGTAGGATACCACATACCTTTACAGACAGGGCAGTGTAGGATACCACTTACCTTTACAGACAGGGTAGTGTAGGATACCACATACCTTTACAGACAGGGCAGTTTAGGATACCACATACCTTTACAGACAGGGCAGTGTAGGATACCACATACCTTTACAGACAGGGCAGTGTAGGATACCACATACCTTTACAGACAGGGCAGTGTAGGATACCACATACCTTTACAGACAGGGCAGTGTAGGATACCACATACCTTTACAGACAGGGCAGTGTAGGATACCACATACCTTTACAGACAGGGCAGTGTAGGATACCACATACCTTTACAGATACGGCAGTGTAGGATACCACATACCTTTACAGACAGGGCAGTGTAGGATACCACATACCTTTACAGACAGGGCAGTGTAGGATACCACATACCTTTACAGACAGGGCAGTGTAGGATACCACATACCTTTACAGACAGGGCAGTGTAGGATACCACATACCTTTACAGACAGGGCAGTGTAGGATACCACATACCTTTACAGACAGGGCAGTGTAGGATACCACATACCTTTACAGACAGGGCAGTGTAGGATACCACATACCTTTACAGACAGGGCAGTGTAGGATACCACATACCTTTACAGACAGGGCAGTGTAGGATACCACATACCTTTACAGACAGGGCAGTGTAAGATACCACATACCTTTACAGACAGGGCAGTGTAGGATACCACATACCTTTACAGACAGGGCAGTGTAGGATACCACATACCTTTACAGACAGGGCAGTGTAGGATACCACATACCTTTACAGACAGGGCAGTGTAGGATACCACATACCTTTACAGACAGGGCAGTGTAGGATACCACATACCTTTACAGACAGGGCAGTGTAGGATACCACATACCTTTACAGACAGGGCAGTGTAGGATACCACATACCTTTACAAACAGGGCAGTGTAGGATACCACATACCTTTACAAACAGGGCAGTGTAGGATACCACATACCTTTACAGACAGGGCAGTGTAGGATACCACATACCTTTACAGACAGGGCCGTGTAGGATACCACATACCTTTACAGACAGGGCAGTGTAGGATACCACATACCTTTACAGACAGGGCAGTGTAGGATACCACATACCTTTACAGACAGGGCAGTTTAGGATACCCCATACGTGAGGTTGGGGGTTGTCTATTTTAACGTTGTAATTGCGATGATATTTTGGACATTTCTTTTTAATGTCAAAACTGCTGACAGATTTACATGCCTTGGGATGCCATGTTTCAAGTTTGTGTTTTTCGTAGCAGTAGCAGGAACGACATGTCAGATGAGAATCCTCACAAGGTGTTAGTTGTACGGTTTGCATCAGACATGTTTCATCCTGACAAACTGAACAGTTATACTGACTAGAGTGCCCCCCCCCCCCCCCCCCCCCCCCCCGTCTGGTGTAGCCTGAATGACATGTTGGACAAACACAGGGAGCTCCTTAGAAAGCTCTGATGTTGGTAATACCATACAACAAATGGTTGTTTTTCACATAAAAGTACAGAATATGAGGATGAGGGTTGTTCTGGGATTTCAAGCGAGCTGAATTAACTCTACTATGGTATAAAACCACAATCTGGATGTTCATCAAATGTTCTAATGTGACTATGTCAGAGAAGCCACAGGCTCCTGTATACATAGACCTACAGCCTTTTGGAGGTCACTAGCCTTTTGTAAAGCTTCTAGAGCAGTACATCCAGGAAGGAGTAAATGTGATAGACCTACAGCCTTTTGGAGGTCACTAGCCTTTTGTAAAGCTTCTAGAGCAGTACATCCAGGAAGGAGTAAATGTGATAGACCTACAGCCTTTTGGAGATCACTAGCCTTTTGTAAAGCTTCTAGAGCAGTACATCCAGGAAGGAGTAAATGTGATAGACCTACAGCCTTTTGGAGATCACTAGCCTTTTGTAAAGCTTCTAGAGCAGTACATCCAGGAAGGAGTAAATGTGATAGACCTACAGCCTTTTGGAGATCACTAGCCTTTTGTAAAGCTTCTAGAGCAGTACATCCAGGAAGGAGTAAATGTGATAGACCTACAGCCTTTTGGAGGTCACTAGCCTTTTGTAAAGCTTCTAGAGCAGTACATCCAGGAAGGAGTAAATGTGATAGACATATTGCAAAACATAACTGATTACCAGGATTGTTAACGTTTATGAGATATGTCTTCATATTTTTTATGATTTCTGATTGCGTGAGACTATCTAGTTTCCTTCTCTGACCCCCTCCTCCTAGGGGTCGGCAGATTATTTGTATAACAAGTTCTAAGGTCCTATCAGCTATGATGGATAAATTAGATTGAACAAGACGTGAGGTAAAACAAGTGATACTGTGTTCTGCAGACTATCACCACATATTTCAAGCTGTAAGACATCCTGAGGTTCAGCTAAATCTGTAGTCCTTTCTAAAAGTTATCCTAGACTATCCAAAATCATCACATAAAAAAACTGCAAAATCATGGCTCTGATTCATACATGTGAAATTAGAAAACTGACGAATCTCTGTATTGTTAAATTTATTGCGATGCAAAACATGGACACTTCTATCAAGACCGTCCCCCATCTGATTGATTACACAATTTACCAATTCATCAAAATCAACGTGAGGTTGCTCATTGTCATCATGTATAGGAGTTATAGGTGTGTGGTTGCTCATTGTCCTCATGTATAGGAGTTATAGGAGGTGTGTGGTTGCTCATTGTCCTCATGTATAGGAGTTATAGGAGGTGTGTGGTTGCTCATTGTCCTCATGTATAGGAGGTGTGTGGTTGCTCATTGTCCTCATGTATAGGAGTTATAGGAGGTGTGTGGTTGCTCATTGTCCTCATGTATAGGAGTTATAGGAGGTGTGTGGTTGCTCATTGTCCTCATGTATAGGAGTTATAGGAGGTGTGTGGTTGCTCATTGTCCTCATGTATAGGAGTTATAGGAGGTGTGTGGTTGCTCATTGTCCTCATGTATAGGAGTTATAGGAGGTGTGTGGTTGCTCATTGTCTTCATGTATAGGAGTTATAGGAGGTGTGTGGTTGCTCATTGTCCTCATGTATAGGAGGTGTGTGGTTGCTCATTGTCCTCATGTATAGGAGGTGTGTGGTTGCTCATTGTCCTCATGTATAGGAGTTATAGGTATAGGTATAGGAGTGTGGGGGGGGGCTGAAGACAGTGTGCTCTCAATCATTTGGTTAATTAAGGATATAAGTTCATTGGGGATCTGTGATAATGTGTGATCATGTGTACGGGTTATTGGAGTTGGGTGTGTGTGTATGTGTGTGTGTGGCTGCTGAAGGCGGGGTGCTCTCATTAATTTGGGGTTGTAGGGGCCATGTGGATGTGTGTGGGGGGTGGTGTTGAAGGAGGGGTGAGCTCATTCATTTGGTTAAATAATTTGGTTAATTAAGGAGATCAGTTGTGGGGGGACCTGTGATAATGTGTGATCATGTGTATGAGTTATAGGATGGGGGTGTTGTGTGTGGGGGGGGTGGTGTTGAAGGAGGGGTGAGCTCATTAATTTGGTTAATTAAGGAGATCAGTTCTGGCGTTATTCTAGAAGTATCCATGTTACATATGGCTTTTATCGTTTGTTTGGGTGTTTTTTAATCAGATTGATGCTTATCAAGCATGGTATGTTTTTATGCCAGATGGATAGGTCTTGACTGTACTGACGTCTTAGTAAAGCAACCGTTTGTTTGTGTAGCTGGACCTCTCTGTCTTTTAGAGTCCTGTAAAAGGCTGTGAGAAACCTATCTAGTAACTGGACCTCTGTCTTTTAGAGTCCTGTAAAATGCTGTGAGAAACCGATCTAGTAACTGGACCTCTGTCTTTTAGAGTCCTGTAAAAGGCTGTGAGAAACCTATCTAGTAACTGGACCTCTCTGTCTTTTAGAGTCCTGTAAAAGGCTGTGAGAAACCTATCTAGTAACTGGACCTCTCTGTCTTTTAGAGCCCTGTGAGAATCTGTGAGAAACCTATCTTGAAGATCTGTATCCTGATCAGTGTCCTCATTGATGATATCTTCAATCAGTAGAGGCTCTACCTCAGAAATGATTGTATCAAGCTGTTTAGCTGCATCATACATCAACACGTCATCCTCATCAACACATCATCCACATCATCCTCATCATCCTCATCAACACATCATCCTCATCAACACATCATCCACATCAACATGTCATCCTCATCAACACGTCATCCTCATCAACACATCATCCACATCATCCTCATCATCCTCATCAACACATCATCCTCATCAACACATCATCCACATCATCCTCATCATCCTCATCAACACATCATCCTCATCAACACATCATCCACATCATCCTCATTATCCTCATCAACACATCATCCTCATCAACACATCATCCTCATCAACACATCATCCTCATCCTCATCAACACATCATCCTCATCAACACATCATCCTCATCATCCTCATCAACACATCATCCTCATCAACACATCATCCTCATCAACACATCATCCTCATCATACTCATCAATACATCATACTCATCAACACATCATCCTCACATCATCCTCATCAACACTTCAACCTCATCAACACATCATCCTCATCAACACATCGTCCTCATCAACACATCGTCCTCATCAACACATCGTCCTCATCAACACATCGTCCTCATCAACACATCATCCTCATCATCCTCATATCATCCTCATCAACACATCGTCCTCATCAACACATCGTCCTCATCAACACATCATCCTCATCATCCTCATATCATCCTCATCAACACATCGTCCTCATCAACACATCGTCCTCATCAACGCATCATCCTCATCAACACATCATCCTCATCAACACATCGTCCTCATCAACGCATCATCCTCATCAACACATCATCCTCATCAACACATCGTCCTCATCAACACATCGTCCTCATCAACACATCGTCCTCATCAACACATCGTCCTCATCAACGCATCATCATCATCAACACATCGTCCTCATCAACAGATCATCCTCATCATAGCTCAACCCTTCATCAGAACCATCATTGACCTCATCATCCTTGACATTAACACCATTGAATGTATCAACCGGTTTAGGTGTTTAACTCAGTATGTCATCAGTGTCCTCTTCCTCCTCTTCCTCTTGTTGTATTGGGTCTTCTGTGTTTGTATAGGGCTTGGAGGAGTCTGAAAGAAAAATACATACAAAATAGTGTATTAAAAATAAAATATCTATAATAATAATATTAAATAACCAATAATAGTGATAAACGAGAAAATGCTTTTAATTTTTTTTAAATTATTATATATTTTTTTAAACAGTACGTTTTAAAATAAATTAACATTTCAATATATCCTAACTCCCTGTTTCTGTTTCTCACTGTTAGACCTTTTTTAGTTAAATTACCTTTGGTTGTTTGATGCCTGTTTTTCAGAGGAGTCGATGTTGTTTCCTACCCCGTTGTCCTCTTGATGTCTAGACTCGGCAAGATTGGAGTCTGAAAGAAATAACAATATTTGAAAATGTTATAAGATAATCTTTCAAAAAATTATAACTATAATAAAAACAGGGCGTATCCATAAAGAGCTCATCAATCCAAAGGTTTTCAGACCAGTCGTACTTCTCGGTCAGAGGTGACGCCGCTCGTTGTACTTCAACTACGGTTCTGGGAGCCTTGTAGGACTATGATATGGTGTAGGCACCTGATTAAATACTGAATGCCTAGGGTTCTGGGGAGCCTTGCAGGACTATGATATGGTGTAGGTACCTGATTAAATACTGAATGTCTAGGGTTCTGGGGAGCCTTGCAGGACTATGATATGGTGTAGGGCCTGATTAAATACTGAATGTCTAGGGTTCTGGGGAGCCTTGCAGGACTATGATATGGTGTAGGTACCTGATTAAATACTGAATGTCTAGGGTTCTGGGGAGCCTTGCAGGACTATGATATGGTGTAGGTACCTGATTAAATACTGAATGTCTAGGGTTCTGGGGAGCCTTGTAGGACTATGATATGGTGTAGGGCCTGATTAAATACTGAATGTCTAGGGTTCTGGGGAGCCTTGTAGGACTATGATATGGTGTAGGTACCTGATTAAATACTGAATGTCTAGGGTTCTGGGGAGCTTTGCAGGACTACGATATGGTGTAGGGCCTGATTAAATACTTAATGCCTAGAGCTGATTGGAGGTGTGTATATGTGTGATAAATCTTCTATTCTTGGGCTGTTTTGAGTTTTGTCAAAGCCGGCCGTACAAAACGGTAGAATATCGTCATTTTCAATACCCTCGAAGTCATTCACGGTTAGAGCCCATAATGTCTCGGGTGCTCTTGTCTGGGGGCTGTCAGCTGTAAACACCAGATTAGCTTTTTAAAATAGTGTACACAATGTGTTTAATGCTTAACGGATGAAGGTTATTAGTCATTTTATTATTGACTCACGTCTATAGTATCTTGATGGCGTGGGACTGAGTAAAGATACACCTGCAGTCTGTTATTAGTCATTATATTATTGACTCACGTCTATAGTATCTTGATGGCGTGGGACTGAGTAAAGATACACCTGCAGTCTGTTATTAGTCATTATATTATTGACTCACGTCTATAGTATCTTGATGGTGTGGGACTGAGTAAAGATACACCTGCAGTCTGTTATTAGTCATTATATTATTGACTCACGTCTATAGTATCTTGATGGCGTGGGACTGAGTAAAGATACACCTGCAGTCTGTTATTAGTCATTATATTATTGACTCACGTCTATAGTATCTTGATGGCGTGGGACTGAGTAAAGATACACCTGTAGTCTGTTATTAGTCATTTTATTATTGACTCACCTCTATAGTATCTTGATGGTGTGGGACTGAGTAAAGATACACCTGCAGTCTGTTGGTCCTCAAAATCATCGACTTCTATAATGATCACTTCTGATGGTTGATGATCCAAATCAATTATTGCTGGTAACACCTGGGTAAATGTAGGGTATCCTATAGATGTTTTAAATAATATTAAAATATATGTATCTATTTACAAAAATATATACCTTTTTTTACTTAAAAAACACATACATTTGACGTAAAACACCAAATAGTAACAATATTAATGACCTGAACATGGGATGTCATTAACTCTTAAAATGTCTTCAGAACACCAGATATAAAACGAGAGAGCGAGAGATTATTATGCTGACATTGTATCTACATTCAACACGCACACATCTAAAATGAAAAGTAATGTAATGTTTGGTTATGTAACTGAACATCCACTAGGAGGTACCAGTGGTGTTTGGTTATGTAACTGAACATCCACTAGCAGGTACCAGTGGTGTTTGGTTATGTAACTGAACATCCACTAGGAGGTACCAGTGGTGTTTGGTTATGTAACTGAACATCCACTAGGAGGTACCAGTGGTGTTTGGTTATGTAACTGAACATCCACTAGCAGGTACCAGTGGTGTTTGGTTATGTAACTGAACATCCACTAGGAGGTACCAGTGGTGTTTGGTTATGTAACTGAACATCCACTAGGAGGTACCAGTGGTGTTTGGTTATGTAACTGAACATCCACTAGGAGGTACCAGTGGTGTTTGGTTATGTAACTGAACATCCACTAGGTGGCGCCATTGGTCCACTAGGTGGCACCAGCCTCCCTGAGTTAGTGATTGCTATTTAACTGCCTGATAAATATGTTTTATCCAAAATATTTTGGGATTAACCCCTGTGTAGGCCCTAGTCCATTCTGGTTTAACACATAAATAAATCATGTATCAATAACCCCTCCTCTCATTTAATATAAATATATATGGTTATATAATACCTTATTGAAAAACATTCCTTATATAATATACAATATATACGTATTTATAAACAGACATATTTAAATATAAAAAGCATTCATTATATTGTAATTTCAACTCACCTTCAGAACTCTCCATGGGGGGATAAAGGATTCCCTGATCATCTTTTAGCTGTTCTGTCTTCAGAGCTGCAAAGCTCCAGTGTCCTCAATGAGACAATGTAGGGACTCTCTGCTTATAGGGGAGTAGGGGACAGGTATCATCTTTGTTTAAGAGGATGATCTGATTGATTGTAACAACCACATCATGACACTTCCTGAGAACCAATTCTGACATTTTTTTTTTTTTATTAGAATTTTTTTCTGACCCCCCATTTGTTTTTGCTGAGAAGTCTTTCGGAGGTTCAGAGGTCATGAGGTCCTTGGCCGCAACAGCCTACTGCTTTCAGACAGTTGTTTCAAAGGCCTCCCCCCCCCCCCCCCACACACACACACACAGAGAGAGAGAGAGAGAAAGTGACATAGGGCAACAGGAAGAGCGGTCATTCATTGAAGGGTCATTCATTGAAGATAAATACACTTGTGTTTTTTAAAACCCTTTATTATAACCCTGAAATGTTAATACATATATGCCATTTATATCCTTTAAATGTTTACATATTCTTTAATTCCTTTCTTAGAAAATAATGTTATCAGCATGTTTCTCTGTTTGTAACCGAACGACCTCCCAACACACAACCACATGTTGGGGGGTAACAGGTCATTATAACACAACCACATGTTGGGGGGTGACAGGTCATTATAACACAACCACATGTTGGGGGGTGACAGGGGTCATTATAACACAACCACATGTTGGGGGGGTAACAGGTCATTATAACACAACCACATGTTGGGGGGTAACAGGTCATTATAACACAACCACATGTTGGGGGGTAACAGGTCATTACAACACAACCACATGTTGGGGGGTAACAGGTCATTATAACACAACCACATGTTGGGGGGGGTAACAGGTCATTATAACACAACCACATGTTGGGGGGTAACAGGTCATTATAACACAACCACATGTTGGGGGGTAACAGGTCATTATAACACAACCACATGTTGGGGGGGTAACAGGTCATTACAACACAACCACATGTTGGGGGGTGACAGGTCATTATAACACAACCACATGTTGGGGGGTGACAGGTCATTATAACACAACCACATGTTGGGGGGTAACAGGTCATTATAACACAACCACATGTTGGGGGGTAACAGGTCATTACAACACAACCACATGTTGGGGGGTGACAGAGGTCATTAGCTCCCCCTGACGCTACAGATCCTTGTCAACACACACAGAAAGAGAGAGAGACACAGAGATTGAATGAAATATCAGGCTATGTAAATTACATTTTTTTAAATCTTTAGTTCCTAAATGCATACATATTACACGTTATTATTGAACAATCCTACATATACATGTTTTATAAGTAATTCCTTTTCTTAGCCTGTTAGGGCTACGGGGCAGTATTGACACGGCTGGATAAAAAACGTACCCGATTTAATCTGGTTACTACTCCTGCCCAGTAACTAGAATATGCATATAATTATTGGCTTTGGATAGAAAACACTCCAACGTTTCTAAAACTGTTTGAATGGTGTCTGTGAGTATAACAGAACTCAAATGGCAGGTCAAAACCTGTGAGATTCCTTTACAGGAAGTGGCCTGTCTGACCATTTGTTGGCTTTCTTTGACATCTCTTTCCAAAACAAAGGATCTCTGCGGTAACGTGACACTTCCCACGGCTCCAATGGGCTCTCAGAGCCCGGGAAAAAGCTGAATGTCGTCATTCCAGCCCCAGGCTGAAACACATTATTGCCTTTGTCAAGTGGCCGATCAGGGGACAGTGGGCTTAGGCGCATGCACTGGTCGCCCCCGTCTTTCTTTTTTTCCCTCTATTTACCGAAACGCAGATTCCCGGTCGGAATATTATCGCTTTTTTACGAGATAAATTGCATAAAAATTGATTTTAAACAGCGGTTGACATGCTTCGAAGTACTGTAATGGAATATTTAGAATTTTTTTGTCACGAAATGCGCCATGCTCGTAACCCTGATTTACCATTTCGGATAGTGTCTAGAACGCACGAACAAAACGCCGCTGTTTGGATATAACGATGGATTATTTGGGAACAAACCAACATTTGTTATTGAAGTAGAAGTCCTGGGAGTGCATTCTGACGAAGAACACCAAAGGTAATAACATTTTTGTTATAGTAAATCTGATTTTGGTGAAGGCTAAACTTGCTGGGTGTCTAAATAGCTAGCCAGTGATGGCTGGGCTATGTACTTAGAATATTGCAAAATGTGCTTTCACCAAAAAGCTATTTTAAAATCGGACATATCGAGTGCATAGAGGAGTTCTGTATCTATAATTCTTAAAATAATTGTTATGCTTTTTGTGAACGTTTATTGTGAGTAATTTAGTAAATTGTTAGTAAATTCCCCGGAAGTTTGCTAGTTCTGAACGTCACATGCTAATGTAAAAAGCTGTTTTTTGATATAAATATGAACTTGATTGAACAAAACATGCATTTATTGTATAACATAATGTCCTAGGTTGTCATCTGATGAAGATCATCAAAGGTTAGTGCTGCATTTAGCTGTGGTTTGGGTTTATGTGACATTATAAGCTAGCTTGAAAAATGGGTGTCTGATTATTTCTGGCTGGGTACTCTGCTGACATAATCTAATGTTTTGCTTTCGTTGTAAAGCCTTTTTGAAATCGGACAGTGTGGTTAGATTAACGAGAGTCTTGTCTTTAAATAGCTGTAAAATAGTCATATGTTTGAGAAATTGAAGTAATAGCATTTCTAAGGTATTTGAAAATCGCGCCACAGCTGGCTGTTACGTAGGTGGGACGATTTGGTGCCACCTAGCCCAGAACTCTGCAACTCAGGAACATTCACTGTCTTCTTGGTAATCAACTCCAGTGTAGATTTGGCCTTGTGTTTTAGATTATTGTCTGCTGATAGGTGAATTCATCTCCCAGCGTCTGGTAGAACGCTGGATTTTTCCTTTGCTTAGCTTTATTCCATTTCTTTTTATCCTGGAAAACTCCCCAATCATTAAGGATTATAAGCATACCCATAACATGATCCACCCACCACTATGCTTGAAAATATGGAGAGCGGTACCCGTTAAGGTTTTGTGTTGAATTTGCCCCAAACATATTTTGAATTCAGGACAATTTGAATTGCTTTGCCCCAGTTTTTGCAGTATTACTTCAGTGCCTTGTTGAAAACAGGATGCATGTTTTGGAATATTTGTATTATGTACAGGCTTCCTTCTTTTCACTCTGTGGAGTTACTGCAATGATGTTGATTCATCCTCAGCTTTCTCCTATCACAGCCATTACACTTTGTAACTGCTTTAATGTCACCATTGGCCTCATGGTGAAATCCCTGAGCGGTTTCCTTCCTTTCCGGCAACTGAGTTAGGAAGGACGCCTGTATCTTTGTAGTGACTGTGTGTATTGATACAGCATCCAAAGTGTAATAACTCAACCATGCTCAAAGGGATATTCAATGTCTTTTTTCACCCTTTTTTTTCATCTACCAGTAGGTGCCCTTTTATGCGAGGCATTGGAAAACCTCCCTGGTCTTTGTGATTGCATCTGTGTTCACTGCTCGACTGAGGGACCTTACAGATAATTGTATGTGTGGAGTACAGAGATGAGACAGTCATTAAAGAAGCCCCCCAATTCATGCACCAGACCCATTGAATCTCTTCCTAGTGGAGAGGCTACACAGGCAGCATGCGTAACTAAGTTAACTCAGTGTGGACCACAGTGACAATACATAGCCAGCGGTTGTTCTTTCCTTTAAATGTCTTGCACCCCCTGCAATCATCCAGCTATGTTTGTGTCACCCTCATAGGTTTGTCCTGGAAGTTGGGACAGAGGAAGGCCTAGACGCATCATCACATCACATGCCATCTGGGCTATATTTTGCCCTGTCGTTGATGACACTTCGTAGAGTCCCAGGAATTCTTCCTTTGGTTGTAGATCTGCATCTACAAAGAGTCAAACATATTGACTCCAGATCAACTCCTGATATACCCTGGCTGGATTCAAACATATTGACTCCTGATCAACTCCTGATCTATCCTGGGTGGATTCAAACATATTGACTCCTGATCAACTCCTGATATATCCTGGGTGGATTCAAACATATTGACTCCTGATCAACTCCTGATATATCCTGGGTGGATTCAAACATATTGACTCCTGATCAACTCCTGATGTATCCTGGGTGGATTCAAACATATTGACTCCTGATCAACTCCTGATATATCCTGTGTGGATTCAAACATATTGACTCCTGATCAACTCCTGATATATCCTGGGTGGATTCAAACATATAGAATAATGATCAACTCCTGGTATATCCTGGGTTCCATCAATGATACGTGTGAACTGGAACACTGGCATTGATGAACCGATCCTGTAGGTTCATGCTCTACAACATTCGCAGAGTACGACCCTGCTTCACACAGGAAGCGGCGCAGGTCCTAATCCAGGCACTTGTCATCTCCCGTCTGGATTACTGCAACTCGCTGTTGGCTGGGCTCCCTGCCTGTGCCATTAAACCCCTACAACTCATCCAGAACGCCGCAGCCCGTCTGGTGTTCAACCTTCCCAAGTTCTCTCACGTCACCCCGCTCCTCCGCTCTCTCCACTGGCTTCCAGTTGAAGCTCGCATCCGCTACAAGACCATGGTGATTGCCTACGGAGCTGTGAAGGGAACGGCACCTCCATACCTTCAGGCTCTGATCAGGCCCTACACCCAAACAAGGGCACTGCGTTCATCCACCACTGGCCTGCTGGCCCCCCTACCTCTGAGGAAGCACAGTTCCCGCTCAGCCCAGTCAAAACTGTTTGCTGCTCTGGCACCCCAATGGTGGAACAAGCTCCCTCACGACGCCAGGACAGCGGAGTCAATCACCACCTTCCGGAGACACCTGAAACCCCACCTCTTTAAGGAATACCTAGGATAGGATAAAGTAATCCTTCTAACCCCCCCCCCCCCCTTAAAAGATTTAGATGCACTATTGTAAAGTGGTTGTTCCACTGGATATCATAAGGTGAATGCACCATTTTGTAAGTCGCTCTGGATAAGAGCGTCTGCTAAATGACTTAAATGTAATGTAATGTAATGTTGTTTCCGACACAATTTCTTTGACGATTGTATTGCCCACCAGCTTCAAAATGTAGTTTTGCCTTTGGGGACTGGTGAAATCAAAGTGACCTTTCAGCCAGGTGGTCAGCTCTGCATCGCCCTCTGCCTTGTACTTTAGAAGCTGGCTGAAATTCCCACTCTCCTTATCAACGCCTCGAAAAGCCTGACTTCACACCCCCAACAATCTTCATCAGATTTCTCCTCGCTTGTTGCTGCTGTCTTTCATGCTCACGTAAAAGTTGCACATTAACAGGCTTTGGCTCCTGAATCTGAGTCATCACAGCTCATTTATGACACTGCCTGTCTTTATGAGCACTACATTTCTCCAGTGCCTTCCTCCAATTTTGAAAGCCAGTCTTGACAAAAGCTGAATCTACTTTTGATGCAAGCTTAGACTTTGTGTTGCAAGGTACACTGCTCAAAAAAATAAAGGGAACACTTAAACAACACAATGTAACTCCAAGTCAATCACACTTCTGTGAAATCAAACTGTCCACTTAGGAAGCAACACTGATTGACAATACATTTCACATGCTGTTGTGCAAATGGTATAGACAACAGGTGGAAATTATAGGCAATTAGCAAGACACCCCCAATAAAGGAGTGGTTCTGCAGGTGGTGACCAGAGACCACTTCTCAGTTCCTATGCTTCCTGGCTGATGTTTTGGTCACTTTTGAATGCTGGCGGTGCTTTCACTCTAGTGGTAGCATGAGACGGAGTCTACAGCCCACACAAGTGGCTCAGGTAGTGCAGCTCATCCAGGATGGCACATCAATGCGAGCTGTGGCAAGAAGGTTTGCTGTGTCTGTCAGCGTAGTGTCCAGAGCATGGAGGCACTACCAGGAGACAGGCCAGTATATTAGGAGACGTGGAGGAGGCCGTAGGAGGGCAACAACCCAGCAGCAGGACAGCTACCTCCGCCTTTGTGCAAGGAGGAGCAGGAGGAGCACTGCCAGAGCCCTGCAAAATGACCTCCAGCAGGCCACAAATGTGCATGTGTCTGCTCAAACGGTCAGAAACAGACTCCATGAGGGTGGTATGAGGGCCCGACGTCCACAGTTGGGGGTTGTGCTTACAGCCCAACACCGTGCAGGACGTTTGGTATTTGCCAGAGAACACCAAGATTGGCAAATTCGCCACTGGCGCCCTGTGCTCTTCACAGATGAAAGCAGGTTCACACTGAGCACATGTGACAGACATGACAGAGTCTGGAGACGCCGTAGAGAACGTTCTGCTGCCTGCAACATCCTCCAGCATGACCGGTTTGGCAGTGGGTCAGTCATGGTGTGGGGTGGCATTTCTTTGGGGGCCCTCCACGTGCTCGCCAGAGGTAGCCTGATTGCCATTAGGTACCGAAATGAGATCCTCAGACCCTTTGTGAGACCATATGCTGGTGCGGTTGGCCCTGGGTTCCTCCTAATGCAAGACAATGCTAGACCTCATGTGGCTGGAGTGTGTCAGCAGTTCCTGCAAGAGGAAGGCATTGATGCTATGGACTGGCCCGCCCGTTCCCCAGACCTGAATCCAATTGAGCACCTCTCGGACATCATGTCTCGCTCCATCCACCAACGCCACATTGCACCAGAGACTGTCCAGGAGTTGGCGGATGCTTTAGTCCAGGTCTGGGAGGAGATCCCTCAGGAGACCATCCGTCACCTCATCAGGAGCATGCCCAGGCATTGTAGGGAGGTCATACAGGCACGTGGAGGCCACACACACTACTGAGCCTCATTTTGACTTGTTTTAAGGACATTACATCAAAGTTGGATCAGCCTGTAGTGTGGTTTTCCACTTTAATTTTGAGTGTGACTCCAAATCCAGACCTCCATGGGTTGATAAATTGGATTTCCATTGATTATTTTTGTGTGATTTTGTTGTCAGCACATTCAACTATGTAAAGAAAAAAGTATTTAATAAGATTATTTCATTCATTCAGATCTAGGATGTGTTGTTTAAGTGTTCCCTTTATTTTTTGAGCAGTGTATTTAGCACAATAGAAACAGATGACCCCGTTTAAGGAGGGGCTGTAATGGAGACCAGTATAATCTTTATACCATTACTCCTGAAAGTAGAGTGTCCTATTTGACAGGGTTGTAATGGAGACAAGTATAATCTTTATACCATTACTCCTGAAAGTAGAGTGTCCTATTTGACAAGGTTGTAATGGAGACCAGTATAATCGTTATACCATTACTAGCTCCTCCCCTCCCTGTCCTGCACCTTCATATCTCTCTCTCTCTCTCTCTCTCTCTCTCTCTCTCTCTCTCTCTCTCTCTCTCTCTCTCTCTCTCTCTCTCTCTCTCTCTCTCTCTCTCATTGTCTCAAACTCTCTCTCTCTGCTTGAATGTATTATCTGAAACACACGAGGAGCCATACTTAGAGGAATATCTCAGTTTAAATTAACATTAGGATTAGACTGTTGTGATGTCATTATTCAGTCTTAACCATCAATATTTGCTCCTTTTCTCCCTCACCTCCATGTCACCTGTTCTCCCTGTCCTGTCACCATCCTCATGCTCGCTCTCTCCCTGTTCTGTCACCATCCTCATGCTCTCTCTCTCTCACTGCCCTGTCAGCATCCTCATGCTCTCTCTCTCTCACTGCCCTGTCAGCATCCTCATGCTCTCTCTCTCTCACTGCCCTGTCAGCATCCTCATGCTCTCTCTCTCTCACTGCCCTGTCAGCATCCTCATGCTCTCTCTCTCTCACTGCCCTGTCACCATCCTCATGCTCTCTCTCTCTCACTGCCCTGTCAGCATCCTCATGCTCTCTCTCTCTCTGTTCTGTCACCATCCTCATGCTCTCTCTCTCCCTGCCCTGTCAGCATCCTCATGCTCTCTCTCTCTCTGTTCTGTCACCATCCTCATGATCTCTCTCTCCCTGTTCTGTCACCATCCTCATGCTCTCTCTCTCCCTGTCCTGTCACCATCCTCATGCTCTCTCTCTCTCTCTGTCCTGTCACCATCCTCATGCTCTCTCTATCCCTGTCCTGTCACCATCCTCATGCTCTCTCTCTCTCCCTGTCCTGTCACCATCCTCATGCTCTCTCTCTCCCTGTCCTGTCACCATCCTCATGCTCTCTCTCTCTCTCCCTGTCCTGTCACCATCCTCATGCTCTCTCTCTCTCTGTCCTGTCACCATCCTCATGCTCTCTCTCTCCCTGTCCTGTCACCATCCTCATGCTCTCTCTCTCTCTGTTCTGTCACCATCCTCATGCTCTCTCTCTCTCCCTGTCCTGTCACCATCCTCATGCTCTCTCTCTCTCTATCCCTGTCCTGTCACCATCCTCATGCTCTCTCTCTATCCCTGTCCTATCACCATCCTCATGCTCTCTCTCTATCCCTGTCCTGTCACCATCCTCATGCTCTCTCTCTCTCTGTTCTGTCACCATCCTCATGCTCTCTCTCCCTGTCCTGTCACCATCCTCATGCTCTCTCTCTCTCCCTGTCCTGTCACCATCCTCATGATCTCTCTCTCCCTGTCCTGTCACCATCCTCATGCTCTCTCTATCCCTGTCCTGTCACCATCCTCGTGCTCTCTCTCTCTCTCTCCCTGTCCTGTCACCATCCTCATGCTCTCTCTCTCCCTGTCCTGTCACCATCCTCATGCTCTCTCTCTCCCTGTCCTGTCACCATCCTAATGCTCTCTCTCTCCCTGTCCTGTCACCATCCTCATGCTCTCTCTCTCTCCCTGTCCTGTCACCATCCTCATGCTCTCTCTCTCCCTGCCCAGTCACCATCCTCATGCTCTCTCTCTCCCTCTCTCTCTGTTCTCTGAACGCACCAGAGTGAACATGAAATAATTATTATCAGTAAACAAGTGGTGTTTCTTGCCATGATGTGGAATGGATTACTAACCATTTCTAATCTGAACGGCAATGATTATTATATCAAGAAAAATTGACTCATCTCTTGTTCTACTGTGGACTTCTATCATCTGACTGGTGATTATTATAGAAACATTGACTCATCTCTTGTTCTACTGTAGACTTCTATCATCTGACTGGTGATTATTATAGAAACGTTGACTCATCTCTTGTTCTACTAAACTGATGAAGGTCACTGCCACCCTTCCTCTTCCTCATGATGACATCACTGTGAATGAAAGCTGACTGTAATAAAACTGATTTCACTTTAATCAAACAAACACTAATAATGCTATTTATCATAAGGAAGTACAGCTATACAGTATCCTATACAGTACAGCTATACAGTATACTATACAGTACAGTTATACAGTATACTATAGAGTACAGTTATACAGTACAGCTATACAGTACACTATACAGTATACTATACAGTACAGTTATACAGAACAGCTATACAGTATACTATAGAGTACAGTTATACAGTACAGCTATACAGTATCCTATACAGTACAGTTATACAGAACAGCTATACAGTATACTATAGGAATATGTAATAAATTAAAGCTACTACTGTCTACATAAATTACAGATGCAGCACAACATAAATGATTGACACTTTACTCAGACTTCACCTGGGCTTTCTGACCAATAGAACGTAATAAAGACATTAACGTTAGTTGAATACGTCCGTGAGCACCATTGTTGGTCGCTGGGTGAATGTGTGGCTAATTAACTTTCCAGGTAACTTAGCTATGATAGCTAACGTTAGTGGTCGCTAGGTGAATGTGTGGATAATTAACGTTCCAGGTAACTTAGCTATGATAGCTAACTTTAGTGATGGTTGATTGATTAGCACTCGCAAATCGGTCCATTTTCACCAAAAACTTTTGTTTCCACTCCATGCAATTACTGACACTTTTTAGCAAAATATTATTTATTTCCACAATTACAGTTCCAGCGCAAAATGACGTATTGACGTTGACGTTAAAACATCACAATCGACAGTGATATAGCCTACGTAACACTCGTATTACATTCTAGTTTTACACTTTTTAATACATTTGAAAGTAATGAAATAGCACAGCAAATCTTTTATTTATTTATATTATTTATATCAATATATTTGGGGGATATTTTGAGCATATTTGAATATTGGATGTGTCCCCCCAATATATGTTATAATTCCGGCACTGGGATACACTCTTTGTGTAGAAAGTGGATTTTATGGCATTTAAAGCCACAGTGATACATTGTACAGCACACGTGTCTCAGACGTCCAAGAAGCTGGACATTATATCTGCAGCAGAGAAGAAGAACAACAAGACAGGCTTTATAATTTAGAGTAATATACAAGTGGCCAACCAAGATCACCTGTTCATAGCTGTTTCAACATGAATCCAGCAAGGAGATTCACCTGGTGGAGATCTATGTATTACCTGGAAGTCTAGAGAATGAAGGGCAATGGGTAAAGGCTGAAAATGGATCCATCATAATGATTCTACATGTTATAGTATGAACCTGGATCCATCATAATGATTCTACATGTTATAGTATGAACCTGGATCCATCATAATGATTCTACATGTTATAGTATGAAACTGGATCCATCATAATGATTCTACATGTTATAGTATGAACCTGGATCCATCATAATGATTCTACATGTTATAGTATGAACCTGGATCCATCATAATCATTCTACATGTTATAGTATGAACCTGGATCCATCATAATGATTCTACATGTTATAGTATGAACCTGGATCCATCATAATGATTCTACATGTTATAGTATGAACCTGGATCCATCATAATGATTCTACATGTTATAGTATGAACCTGGATCCATCATAATGATTCTACATGTTATAGTATGAACCTGGATCCATCATAATGATTCTACATGTTATAGTATGAACCTGGATCAATCATAATGATTCTCCATGTTATAGTATGAACCTGGATCCATCATAATGATTCTACATGTTATAGTATGAACCTGGATCCATCATAATGATTCTCCATGTTATAGTATGAACCTGGATCCATCATAATGATTCTACATGTTATAGTATGAACCTGGATCCATCATAATGATTCTCCATGTTATAGTATGAACCTGGATCCATCATAATGATTCTACATGTTATAGTATGAACCTGGATCCATCATAATGATTCTACATGTTATAGTATGAACCTGGATCCATCATAATGATTCTACATGTTATAGTATGAACCTGGATCCATCATAATGATTCTACATGTTATAGTATGAACCTGGATCCATCATAATGATTCTACATGTTATAGTATGAACCTGGATCCATCATAATGATTCTACATGTTATAGTATGAACCTGGATCCATCATAAAGATTCTACATGTTATAGTATGAACCTGGATCCATCATAATGATTCTACATGTTATAGTATGAACCTGGATCCATCATAATGATTCTACATGTTATAGTATGAACCTGGATCCATCATAAAGATTCTACATGTTATAGTATGAACCTGGATCCATCATAATGATTCTACATGTTATAGTATGAACCTGGATCCATCATAATGATTCTACATGTTATAGTATGAAACTGGATCCATCATAATGATTCTACATGTTATAGTATGAAACTGGATCCATCATAATGATTCTACATTTTATAGTATGAACCTGGATCCATCATAATGATTCTACATGTTATAGTATGAACCTGGATCCATCATAATGATTCTACATGTTATAGTATGAAACTGGATCCATCATAATGATTCTACATGTTATAGTATGAACCTGGATCCATCATAATGATTCTACATGTTATAGTATGAACCTGGATCCATCATAATGATTCTACATGTTATAGTATGAACCTGGATCCATCATAATGATTCTACATGTTATAGTATGAACCTGGATCCATCATAATGATTCTACATGTTATAGTATGAACCTGGATCCATCATAATGATTCTACATGTTATAGTATGAACCTGGATCCATCATAATGATTCTACATGTTATAGTATGAACCTGGATCCATCATAATGATTCTACATGTTATAGTATGCCATGGCCTTTACTGGCCAAAGGTTAAACTGCTGTTATGTTTATGATATACTATGGTGTTGTTGATGAACCCTGTTTTATAGTATGTCATGGCCTTTTCTGACCAACTGCTGTTATGTTTATGATATACTATGGTGTTGTGTCACTAGACTTTGACCAGATATTATTGCATCCAAAGATCAACTGTACCTAGAACATAGATACAGAGCCACTTGTCATCAGGAAGCTGCTCTCTCAGAACAACGGAAAATATCTCAATTACTTGACATGTTCTGGCTGTGAATTCAGGCTACAAGGTAAGAATCTTCCCAGTGATTATCGTAAAGTGTGTAGAGAAATTAAATGTATGGTGTTATTTTAGTATAGTGACTGACAGTAAAACACTCAGATCTAACAGTCCATTTCACCTGGGACAGTTATGTGACAGTTCAATCATACAAAATGGCGCTAACTGGGCGTAGGCAAGTCAAATTCAATAACATATTGTTCATATATTCGTATATTGTGGTTATTTTACAATTTGTATATTTTTTTATGTATAAGTTGTAAATCGTCTTTCAAAATATCGTAAAATTTGTTTTCAAACTTACAATGAGCTCCTCTTTCCTGTGTAATCTGGTATGAAACCACTGAACATACTTTTCTTAACATTGTTATTATGAACTGAATTCAGTAACAGCATAATAATATCATACCTGTTGAACAAAGCAACACACTAGAATGAGAGAAATTATTAAAAGAGAAAGTGAGACATTATTATTATTATTAGTTATTATCTATTATTATCTATTAATTAAATCACCTGACTGTTTCTATGTATGTTAGTAAATGTTTTATTTCTAAGAGATAATGAATATAAGAGAACAATTGACATTCAATAATTAGTTGTCACTGTGTTAACCACAACCAACATGCTGGATCTCTGTTTAGTTGTCACTGTGTTAACCACAACCAACATGCTGGATCTCTGTTTAGTTGTTACTGTGTTAACCACAACCAACATGCTGGATCTCTGTTTAGTTGTCACTGTGTTAACCACAACCAACATGCTGGATCTCTGTTTAGTTGTCACTGTGTTAACCACAACCAACATGCTGGATCTCTGTTTAGTTGTCACTGTGTTAACCACAACCAACATGCTGGATCTCTGTTTAGTTGTCACTGTGTTAACCAACATGCTGGTTCTCTGTTTAGTTGTCACTGTGTTAACCACAATCAACATGCTGGATCTCTGTTTACAGGGGTCAGTGCTCTAAAATGAGTCTCTCTGGGGAGAGAGAGGAGGGGGGCCCTGCCTCTAAAATGAATCTCTCTGGGGGACATGACACCAAAGCTAAGAGGTGAGATAACAATTTTATGAATAATTTATTAAGTTTATTTCCTAAATAAATAGCTATCTTAAGGTGAATGCACTTACTGTAAATCTCTCTGGATAAGAGCATCTGCTAAATCAGGGGTTCTCAATCCAGGGTCTGCGGAGGTTCTGCAGGGGTTCTGCAGGAAGTGTGGGGAGTGGTGGTTTATCCAGGGAGAAAAGTAAACTAATATTCTGAAATGTCATTGTGGTCTTATGTTCCCATCTATTGGAATTATTTAGCAACTGCAGTAGTGCTGAAAAAATGTGTTATTCCTTACTAAAGTAGTAATTACTGAGAATTACTAGTTAATTTTATCACTTACAATCATAAAATAACAACTTATACCATAACAAACAATTAAACTGACATAAACCAAAATCACTATATATGTAGTTATTTAGTTAATTACCAAATTGAGCCGGTCGGTCACATTTGAGAGTGAGGGAGATATATAGCATTTTGCAAAAAAAACATGATTTTTGTCTCTCTGAAATGAAACCATCAAGTGATAGATTTTAAACAAATCCTTGTCTGTGAGAGATGTAATAATTAATACATAATTTCTTTAAACTATAAAAGCTAATTTCTGTAAAGTCTTATGTTGCGTTTTGGAACTCTTCTTATGTTTCCCATCTGAGATCAGAGTAGATGAGAGATGTAATGTTTGTCTCTGTTGTGTTGAAGACCAATCAAGCAGGAGAGACCAGCCTCCCCTGTACCCAGCTGTGTGTCCATGAAGAGTGACTGGTCTATAAGTCGTCCTATATCCTTTAGAGAGGGAGACGTTTCTACTGAACAAAGGTAAGAAGAACTCATGGGTCATGGTCAGTGAGTTAAACAACACTGTCTCTAGTCATTTCTCCTCTCCCATTTTCACATTTCTTTTTGTTGTTTTCATAATCCATAGGCTAATACTTTTGTCCATTTTCATAAAACAATATTAAACAAACACAACGTTCCCTCCCTGTGTGTGTGTGTGTGTGTGTGTGTGTGTGTGTGTGTGTGTGTGTGTGTGTGTGTGTGCACTCCCTGCATGAGGAGATGTAATCTCATGTGTTGTCCACAGAGGTCTTAACCTATAGAAGGACTATAGTATGTTATAGATACTTCAGTTCCCAGAGGTCTTAACCTATAGAAGGACTATAGTATGTTTAGTCCCAGAGGTCTTAACCTATAGAAGGACTATAGTATGTTTAGTCCCAGAGGTCTAAACCTATAGAAGGACTATAGTATGTTTAGTCCCAGAGGTCTTAACCTATAGAAGGACTATAGTATGTTATAGATACTTCAGTTCCCAGAGGTCTTAACCTATAGAAGGACTATAGTATGTTTAGTCCCAGAGGTCTTAACCTATAGAAGGACTATAGTATGTTTAGTCCCAGAGGTCTTAACCTAGAGGACTATAGTATGTTTAGTCCCAGAGGTCTTAACCTATAGAAGGACTATAGTATGTTTAGTCCCAGAGGTCTTAACCTATAGAAGGACTATAGTATGTTTAGTCCCAGAGGTCTTAACCTACAGAAGGACTATAGTATGTTTAGTCCCCAGAGGTCGTAACCTATAGAAGGACTATAGTATGTTTAGTCCCAGAGGTCTTAACCTAGAGGACTATAGTATGTTTAGTCCCAGAGGTCTTAACCTATAGAAGGACTATAGTATGTTTAGTCCCAGAGGTCTTAACCTATAGAAGGACTATAGTATGTTTAGTCCCAGAGGTCTTAACCTACAGAAGGACTATAGTATGTTTAGTCCCCAGAGGTCGTAACCTATAGAAGGACTATAGTATGTTTAGTCCCAGAGGTTTTAACCTATAGAAGGAATATAGTATGTTTAGTCCCCAGAGGTCTTA
The DNA here is from genome assembly GCF_965601325.2 of Salmo salar. Taxonomy (NCBI): domain Eukaryota; kingdom Metazoa; phylum Chordata; class Actinopteri; order Salmoniformes; family Salmonidae; genus Salmo; species Salmo salar. The sequence continues at coordinate 1,144,372 of NW_027675466.1, forward strand.
ACCTATAGAAGGACTATAGTATGTTTAGTCCCAGAGGTCTTAACCTATAGAAGGACTATAGTATGTTATAGATACTTCAGTCCACAGAGGTCTTAACCTATAGAAGGACTATAGTATGTTTAGTCCCAGAGGTTTTAACCTATAGAAGGACTATAGTATGTTTAGTCCCAGAGGTCTTAACCTATAGAAGGACTATAGTATGTTTAGTCCAAGAGGTCTTAACCTATAGAAGGACTATAGTATGTTATAGATACTTCAGTCTCCAGAGGTCTTAACCTATAGAAGGACTATAGTATGTTATAGATACTTCAGTCCCCAGAGGTCTTAACCTATAGAAGGACTATAGTATGTTTAGTCCCAGAGGTCTTAACCTAGAGGACTATAGTATGTTTAGCCCCAGAGGTCTTAACCTATATAAGGACTATAGTATGTTTAGTCCCAGAGGTCTTAACCTATAGAAGGACTATAGTATGTTTAGTCCCAGAGGTCTTAACCTATAGAAGGACTATAGTATGTTTAGTCCCAGAGGTCTTAACCTAGAGGACTATAGTATGTTTAGTCCCAGAGGTCTTAACCTATAGAAGGACTATAGTATGTTTAGTCCCAGAGGTCTTAACCTATAGAAGGACTATAGTGTGTTATAGATACTTCACTTAACTTGTTTATTTTCCAATACCTAATATATTGGACATGTGTTACATAGCAATGTTTTACAATAATGATATCTACTGCAGTTGAGTTATGCTTGCTCTGTCTCCCTAACTGTTGTTCAGGTACATTACTGTATTTGACCACTAGGTGGAGACATTGACCACAGTAGCCCTCACCCTGAGGACCAACCTGTATAGTCTACCACACCCTCTCTCATTAGCACCACCAGCTGAAGAGAGTTTCTCCCTAATTGTCTTCCCCATGCCCGACATGAACTTGTCCATTCCCTTTGTGTGATTATTCTGAGGAAGGCCATTGAAAGCTGAAACATTAAATATTTGTAAACTTTTTCTTTTCAACAATTGAATGTTTTTGGTTGCACCTCTATTCACGTTGGTTGAGCCAAATTAGACGGTAGCCTACATGTAGCAAAACAGAACTCAACTGATTGAACATGAAATGTATGTCAATATGTTTGAAAGAGGCTTATAGCTGCTGTTTAATGCAGTCATCTCAGGTTTTCATTTTAAGCATCATTTTATATGTCGCTTGTTTGTATAAATTGCAAAGACATTGACAACTTTGTTGTGAATTTATCGGTGGTCAGAGAGACTGATAAACCATGTGATTCTATGTTTAGTTGAGATCTTCTGTGTATAAAGTCACGCGGGAGGGTAAAAAAGCATCTAACGACTCACTCAGCTGTTCTACGAGTGGTCTGAGGCAGGTGTTAGATTACGAGCATTTTCCAAGTACAACGTTATTAATGGTTTTGGGAAACAGCTCTTTTACGAATTCCATACGGGTGACTGTTATCAGCACCTCACAACCCCAAGCTGAACATCCCCCACAACCAGAGCCTGATCGTCAAGGGGGAACCATAAACCTGCCTCTCCAACTCTCCCTGACCTGAGTGTTTTAACTCCTGAGTGTCTAGGGGGGAACCATAAACCTGCCTCTCCATCTCTCCCTGACCTGAGTGTGTTAACTCCTGAGAGTCTAGGGGGGAGCCATAAACCTGCCTCTCCAACTCTCCCTGACCTGAGTGTTTTAACTCCTGAGTGTCTAGGGGGGAACCATAAACCTGCCTCTCCATCTCTCCCTGACCTGAGTGTGTTAACTCCTGAGAGTCTAGGGGGGGGAACCATAAACCTGCCTCTAAAACTCTCCCTGACCTGAGTGTGTTAACTCCTGAGAGTCTAGGGGGGGAACCATAAACCTGCCTCTCCAACTCTCCCTGACCTGAGTGTGTTAACTCCTGAGAGTCTAGGGGGGAACCATAAACCTGCCTTTCCATCTCTCCCTGACCTGACTGTCTTAACTCCTGAGAGTCTAGGGGGGGGGGGAACCATAAACCTGCCTCTCCATCTCTCCCTGACCTGAGTGTGTTAACTCCTGAGAGTCTAGGGGGGAACCATAAACCTGCCTCTCCAACTCCTCCTGACCTGAGTGTGTTAACTCCTGAGTGTCACGGATTTCGTCGTGTTGAGGTCCTGACCAACCTACAATAACAATGAACCCTTCTACTGGCCAGGACGTGACAGTACCACCCCCTAAAGGTGCTAACCCCGGAAGCACCTCAAGAAGAACAAAAACCCAAACAACAACAAAAAAAATCCCCCTAAACTAAAGGGAGGGAAGGGAGGGTGGCTGCCGTCCCCGACGGCACTGTGCTACACCCCCCCTCCCCAACCCACCTATATCCGGAGGTGGCTCCGGTTCTGGCCGTTCCAGGCAGTCGGGCCACTCGGGCTGGGCCGGAGGGCAGTCGGGCCACTCTGGCAGACCCGGAGGGCAGTCGGGCCACTCTGGCAGACCCGGAGGGCAGTCGGGCCACTCTGGCAGACCCGGAGGGCAGTCGGGGCACTCGGGCAGATCCGGGCAGTCTGGCCGCTCGGGCAGATCCGGGCAGTCTGGCCGCTCTGGCGACTCCGGACTGACGGGCAGCTCTGGCGACTCCGGACTGACGGGCAGCTCTGGCGACTCCTGACTGACGGGCAGCTCTGGCGACTCCGGACTGACGGGCAGCTCTGGCGACTCCGGACTGACGGGCAGCTCTGGCGACTCCGGACTGACGGGCAGCTCTGGCGACTCCGGACTGACGGGCAGCTCTGGCGACTCCGGACTGACGGGCAGCTCTGGCGACTCCGGACTGACGGGCAGCTCTGGCGACTCCGGACTGACGGGCAGCTCTGGCGACTCCGGACTGACGGGCAGCTCTGGCGACTCCGGACTGACGGGCAGCTCTGGCGACTCCGGACTGACGGGCAGCTCTGGCGACTCCGGACTGACGGGCAGCTCTGGCGACTCCGGACTGACGGGCAGCTCTGGCGACTCCTGACTGACGGGCAGCTCTGGCGACTCCGGACTGACGGGCAGCTCTGGCGACTCCTGACTGACGGGCAGCTCTGGCGACTCCGGACTGACGGGCAGCTCTGGCGACTCCTGACTGACGGGCAGCTCTGGCGACTCTTGACTGACGGGCAGCTCTGGCGACTCTTGACTGAAGGGCAGCTCTGGCAACTTTAGACTGGCGAGGCTGGGTTTACGCACTAGATGCCTTGTGCGTGGGGCTGGTACTGGACGTGCCAGCCTGGAGACACGCACCTCCATGCTAGTGCGGGGAGCTTGCCTGGGGCTCCATTCTTGCCCCGCAAAACTGCCCTTGTGACCCCCCCAAAAAATTATTGGGGCTGCCTCTCGAGTTTACTAAACTCTTCCATAGCCCTGGAAACGCTCCTTCTTATCTCTGCCCGCGTCCATCCTTCCTCCTCGATCCTCTGCTGCTTGGTCCTGGTTTGGTGGGAGATTCTGTCACGGATTTCGTTGTGTTGAGGAAAGGAGGACCAACATGCAGCGGGTATGTGGATACTCATTCTTTTAATTGGAAAAAAACGAAAGGCATCCACAGGAAAAAACAAAAACAATAAACAATACTCACAACGGCAACAGTGTGGCAGGCTCAAACAAACGCAGTGCACACAAACAATCTCCCACAAAAGACACATACAAACACACCCTAAACCTGCCTCTAAAACTCTCCCTGACCTGAGTGTGTTAACTCCTGAGAGTCTAGGGGTGAACCATAAACCTGCCTCTCCAACTCTACCTGACCTGAGTGTGTTAACTCCTGAGAGTCTAGGGGAACCATAAACCTGCCTCTCCAACTCTCCCTGACCTGAGTGTGTTAACTCCTGAGAGTCTAGGGGGGAACCATAAACCTGCCTCTCCAACTCTCCCTGACCTGAGTGTGTTAACTCCTGAGAGTCTAGGGGGGGAACCATAAACCTGCCTCTCCAACTCTCCCTGACCTGAGTGTTTTAACTCCTGAGAGTCTAGGGGGGAACCATAAACCTGCCTCTCCATCTCTCCCTGACCTGAGTGTGTTAACTCCTGAGAGTCTAGGGGGGAACCATAAACCTGCCAGAACATCTGCTAAATGACAAAAGTGTCAAATGTAAATGTTTTACAAACAGATCACATATACATTTCTTGAATATTTTTTTAAATATATATATATTGATGTCACAAATGTATCATTTGTACATATCTTTATTAAAAATGTAGTACTATGTTATATTTGACTGTGTATAATCTAGCAGTACTACTGATTTCACTGAGAGTGAGGCAGATATATACTATTACTGTGTTAAACCTAGCAGTACTACTGATTTCTCTGAGAGTGAGGCAGATATATATTATTACTGTGTTAAACCTAGCAGTACTACTGATTTCTCTGAGAGGCAGATATATATTATTACTGTTTTAAACCCAGCAGTACTACTGATTTCTCTGAGAGTGAGGCAGATATATATTATTACTGTGTTAAACTTAGCAGTACTACTGATTTCTCTGAGAGGCAGATATATATTATTACTGTATTAAACCTAGCAGTACTACTGATTTCTCTGAGAGTGAGGCAGATATATAGCATTTAGCAAAAAACATTATTTGTCTCTCTGAAATGAAACCATCAAGTGATAGATTTTAAACAAATACATGTCTGTCATTGAACAACCCCATGCCATGATTAGATAGTGAAAAAACACAACAATCTCTTTCATAATTTCTTTAAACAATAAAGGCAAATTACAAACGTTTCTGTAAAGTGAAATGTAGCGTTTTGGAATAAAACTCTTCTTATGTTTCCCATCTGAGATCAGAGTAGATGAGAGATGTAATGTTTGTCTCTGTTGTGTTGAAGACCAATCAAGCAGGAGAGACCAGCCTCCCCTGTACCCAGCTGTGTGTCCATGAAGAGTGAGCAGTCTATGGCGCCTCCTATATCCTTTAGAGAGGGAGACTTTTCTACTGAACAAAGGTAAGAAGAACTCATGGGTCATGGTCAGTGTGTTAAACAACACTGTCTCTAGTCATTTCTCCTACTTTAGTCCATTTTCATAGTCCTAAAACAGTGTGTGTGTGTGTGTGTGTGTACTGTAATCTCATGTTTTGTCCACAGAAACCAACAGGAGAGATCAGAGTCAGAGATTCTCAGTGGTCAGTCTTCCCAGAGTCATCAAACAGACCTGGACTCTATATTCAGTGTATGTGATCCTGTTATGAACATTTGATTTTGTTTACCTCAAGTAAAGTTGATCTGTCAATTATTCATTAATGTGTTAATGAGAAAGCATTTCTTCTCTTGCTTAACTTATTTACATGATTTATTTCAGATGCTTGAAGAGAAAATGATGACATTTGTGAAGAACGAGCTGAAGATGTTCAAGAGGATTCTTAGTCCAGAACTCCCAGAAGGCTTTGAGAGTCAGAAGCAGGATAAGGAAGTGGTGGACGCTGAAGATGAGAAGCAGGAGAGCAGTGCCAGAGAGGGGGCTCTGAAGATCACACTGCACGTCCTGAGGAAAATGAACCAGAAGGAGCTTGCTGACACACTGGAGAAATGTAAGATCTGTCTGCCTCATGTTGAATGCTGTTTTATAACATTTAAAAGCTGTAGCTAAAGTACAGCTAAAGTAGCTGTGTAACTCAATGATATTGAAGCAGCCTTAACACAACACCTAGTGACCTCATCAAGTAGCAGCAGGGATGTGTTGTGTTGATTAATTTAGAGAGAGTGACAGAGAGAGACAACATTAATAATACCATCAATAACACCAATAATAATATAATCAGTCACACCAGTCTGTAATGCATTATGAAAACGTTTACACGTTTATACAGTCAGTTAAGATAATAAATTATTATACTTTAAAACTTTATAACAGTCCTACAATACTGTAGCCATTAAAACAGACGTAATATTAATATCCTCTGTGTTATTTCTTCGTTCAGATGAGCTTGCTGTGATTTGCCAACATGAACTCAAATCTAATCTAAAGAAGAAGTTTCAATGTGTATTTGAGGGGATCGCTAAACAAGGAAACCCAACACTTCTCAATAAGATCTACACAGAGCTCTACATCACAGAGGGTGGAACAGGACAGGTCAATAATGAACATGAGCTGAGACAGATTGAGACAACAACCAGGAAACAAGCAAGACCAGAGACTGCAATCAAATGTAACGACATCTTCAAACCCTTAACTGGACAAGACAAACGTATCAGAACTGTGCTGACAAAGGGAGTCGCTGGCATTGGAAAAACAGTCTCTGTGCAGAAGTTCATTCTGGACTGGGCAGAAGGCAAAGCAAATCAGGATGTTCAATTTGTGTTTTCATTCCCTTTCCGGGAGCTGAATTTGATGAAAGGGGACAAACACACTTTGATTGAACTTCTTAATCACTTCTCAATGGAAACCAAACAATCAGGAATCTCCAACTACGACAAGTACAAAGTTGTGTTCATCTTTGATGGTCTGGATGAGTGCCGACTGCCCCTAGACTTCCAGAAGAACAAGATCTGTTGGGACGTCACAGAGTCAACCTCAGTGGATGTTCTGCTGACAAATCTCATCAAGGGAAATCTGCTTCCCTCTGCTCTCCTCTGGATAACTACCCGACCTGCAGCAGCCAATAAGATCCCTTCAGGGTGTGTTGACCAGGTGACAGAGGTACGAGGGTTCAATGACCCACAGAAGGAGGAGTACTTCAGGAAGAGATTCAGTGATGAGGACCTGGCCAGCAGAATCATCTCACACATAAAGACATCAAGGAGCCTCCACATCATGTGCCACATTCCAGTCTTCTGTTGGATTTCTGCAACAGTCCTCGAACACATGCTGAAACATAAGAGAGAAGAGATGCCCAAGACTCTGACTGAGATGTACACACACCTTGTGGTGTTTCATACCAAACAGAAGAATGAAAAGTATCTTGGGAAAGAAGAGACAGGTCCACACTGGAATAAAGAGAGCATTCTGTCACTGGGAAAACTGGCTTTTCAACAGCTTGTGAATGGCAATCTGATTTTCTATGAAGAAGACCTGAAAGAGGCTGGAATTGATGTCAATGAAGCCTCAGTGTACTCAGGATTGTGCACACAGATCTTTAAAGAGGAATGTGGGCTGTACCATGACAAGGTGTACTGCTTCGTTCATCTGAGCATTCAGGAGTTTCTGGCTGCTGTGTATGTGTTCCTCTCATTCATCAACAACAATGAGAATCTAATGGCCGAACCGCAATCAACGTCCAGGAACCTTTCTGCGCTGTTCAGAAAGCCTGAAGTTTCTTTCTACAAGAGTGCTGTGGATAAAGCCTTACAAAGTGAGATGGGAAACCTGGACCTGTTCCTCCGCTTCCTTCTGGGCCTCTCACTGGAGTCCAATCAGAAGCACTTACGAGGTCTACTGACAAAGACAAAAAGCAGCTCACAGAGCCATGAAGAGACAGTCAAGTACATCAAGGAGAAGATCAGGGAGAATCCCTCTCCAGAGAGGAGCATCAATCTGTTCCACTGTCTGAATGAACTGAATGACCATTCTCTAGTGGAGGAGATCCAAAGCTACCTGAGTTCAGGAAGTCTCTCTAGAGTCTACCTGTCACCTGCAAAGTGGTCAGCTCTGGTCTTTGTGTTGCTGACTTCAGAAAAGGAGCTTGATGTGTTTGACCTGAAGAAATACTCCAGATCAGAGGAAGGTCTTCTGAGGCTGCTGCCAGTGGTCAAAGCCTCCAGAGCTGTTCTGTGAGTAAATAGAATGACATATAAGAAGTATTCATCAGGAAGAAATATTATGTTTAGAGAAAAATATGTATTATAATATGTATATTGAAAAACATATTGAATAAATGCATTGATGGAAGATGAATCTATATGTTGTTTGGGAATATGAACCAAATGCATCTACCGTTGTCCTTCTACACTACTGGTGTTAAATTAACAGTGTGTTTGTGAAGTCATGATGATCTCTTTGCAGGCTGTCAGGCTGTGGAGTCACAAAGAAAGGCTGTTCTTCTCTGGTCTCAGCTCTGGAGTCAAACCCCTCACACCTGAGAGAGCTGGACCTGAGTAACAATGACCTGAAGGATTCAGGAGTGAAGCTGCTCTCTACTGGACTGGAGGATCCACACTGTAAACTGGAGACTCTGAGGTCAGTATTCCTGTAGTTGGTCAACAAATGATTACTGTTCACCAGATCCACATGTGTTTACCAGACACACATAGTCCACACCATATGTGTTTGGACAGTGAAGCCTACAGTTTTAAATGTGGTGCTATGCTCCAGCATTTTGGATTTGAGATCGAATGTTTCATATTAGGAGACAGTACAGAATGTCACCTTTTATTTGAGGGTATTTTCATACATAGCTGTGTTACTGTTAAGAAAGGAAAGCACTTTATGTATTTAGTTCTCCCATTTGAAAAAGTTTTACATATTCGGACAAATTCACTTATGTTGTATTAAAGTTGTCATAAGTTTAGTATTTAGTCCCATGTTCCATGCCTGCAGTGATAACATCAAGCTTGTGATTCTACAAACTTGTTGAATGCATTTGCAGTTTGACTTGGTTGTGTTTTGAATTATGTTTTTCCTAATAGAAACTGAATGGTGAATAATGTCCTGTCATTTTGGAATCACTTCACTTGTATTGTCAGTAAGAATAGAAGATGTTTCTGAACACTTCTACATTCATGTAGATGCTACCATGATTATGAATAATCATGAATGAATCGTTAATGATGATGAATGAGAAATTTACAGAGGCACAAAGATCAGACCCCCTCTGTTATTGGTGTTATTCTGTATACTTCTGGCCCTTCTTTGGACACTGTGTTAACTAACCTCCAGACGAGCTTCAATGCCATACAACTCTCCTTCCGTGGCCTCCAACTGCTCTTAAATGCAAGTAAAACTAAATGCTCTTCAACCGATAGCTGTCCGCACCTGCCCGCCTGTCCAGCATCACTACTCTGGACGGTTCTGACTTAGAATATGTGGACAACTACAAATACCTGGGTGTCTGGTTAGACTGTAAACTCTCCTTCCAGACTCACTATAAGCATCTCCAATCCAAAATTAAATCTAGAATTGGCTTCCTATTTCGCAACATAGCATCCTTCACTCATGCTGTCAAACATACCCTTATAAAACTGACCATCCTACCGATTCTCGACTTCGGCGATGTCATTTACAAAATAGCCTCCAATACCCTACTCAATAAATTGGATGCAGTCTATCACAGTGCCATCCGTTTTGTCACCAAAGCCCCATATACTACCCACCACTGCGACCTGTACGCTCTCGTTGGTTGGCCCTCGCTTCATACTCGTCGCTAAACCCACTGGCTCCAGGTCATCTACAAGACCCTGCTAGGTAAAGTCCCCCCTTATCTCCGCTCACTGGTCACCGTAGCAGCACCCACCTGTAGCACGCACTCCAGCAGGTATATCTCCCTGGTCACCCCCAAAGCCAATTCCTCCTTCGGCCGCCTCTTCTTCCAGTTCTCTGCTGCCAATGACTGGAACGAACTACAAAAATCTCTAAAACTGGAAACACTTATCTCCCTCACTAGCTTTAAGCACCAGCTGTCAGAGCAGCTCATTGATTACTGCCCCTGTACATAGCCCATCTATAATTTAGCCCAACTACCTTTTCCCCTACTGTAATTATTTATTTAGCTCCTTTGCACCCCATTATTTCTACTTTGCACTTTCTTACACTGCATATCTACCATTCCAGTGTTTTACTTGCTATATTGTATTTACTTTGCCACCATGGCCTTTTTTTGCCTTTACCTCCCTTATTTCACTTCATTTGCTCACATTGTATATAGACTTATTTTTCTACTGTATTATTGACTGTATGTTTGTGTAATACTCTTGTTTGAACCAAGTATTGAGTTCATTTGTTATAATTAATTGGTATTATATTTAAAAGATGATTGAATTGCTCCTAAACTGTAATGTTGTTAATGCATTATGCTTTTTGAAGAAATATTTATTTAAATGTATAAGTGAATAGTTTGTTTTACTTTGAAGTTTAAGTTTTGACCAATAAGGTCGCTTGTTAAGTTGTGGCCAATGGGAGTTGACCTGGTTAACGGGAGGGAAAAAGACGTTGATGAAAGGATGGACGTTTTACCTCAGGACGGTTGGTGAAGAAAAATTATAAAAGAAGACGACAGAACTACAACAAAACCCATAGCTACTAAGACATGAAGGGAAATACATGTTTTATTTAATAAAAGAGTTGTTATAATTTAGTTAAAACTTAGTAAAGACTGAAGCTACCGTCTCGTTGTGGAGGTATTAGCCAGCTAGAGGTTAGCCTAGCATCGTGTGACACCGGGAGATAATTGCTTGGGAAGCTTAACGAGTTCGTGTTGCCATGGGGATATCGGTTACTAAGGAGTACTGTCTGCATGGGTAGCTGTGCTGCCTTGGACTTGGTGAGGAAACCTGCATGGAACTGCCATACTTCGCTGAGGGAATATCTACCAAGTAGTGAGTAACCACAATGTGAGGTGGTTAATTTGGACACGGGTTGTGCACGACTCATTGGGGTTTATTATTATTATTTTTTTCTTTTGATGTTGTGTCTGAACATGTATTTGTGTTTGAAAATGTTTTAATACACATATGGAACATTATGTATGTTGCCTTGGTGGAGTCATTAATTGTTTTAATTTAATGCATGGGATGGTTTATCCTGATTCAATAACAGAAACCTATAATCATTTCATCTGAAGTTAATACCCTATTGTCATAACCCTAGATAGTTTACAATAGGAATTCTTATTGGAGATGTCCTTCTCACCTAACATCCCATGCTGCTGAGATACTCTACATATGTTAATGTTGTGAGAGTCATATTCAAGCCTGGTGAGAGGGTTACATTTGTTTAACTCCATGTGTTACTCTGTGTTGTTATATGTGTCGAACTGCTTTGCTTTAACTTGGCCAGGTCGTAATTGTAAATGAGAACTTGTTCTCAACTTGCCTACCTGGTTAAATAAAGGTGAAATAAATAAATAAATTGGTAATGATGAGAGGGTAGCATGTTTTGTTGTAGCCTCTGCTATTGGTAATGGTGAGAGGTTAGCATGTTTTGTTGTAGCCTCTGTTATTGGTAATGATGAGAGGTTAGCATGTTTTGTTGTAGCCTCTGTTATTGGTAATGTTGAGAGGTTAGCATGTTTTGTTGTATCCTCTGTTATTGGTAATGGTGAGAGGTTAGCTTGTTTTGTTGTATCCTCTGTTATTGGTAATGGTGAGAGGTTAGCTTGTTTTGTTGTAGCCTCTGTTATTGGTAATGGTGAGAGGTTAGCTTGTTTTGTTGTAGCCTCTGTTATTGGTAATGGTGAGAGGTTAGCATGTGTTGTTGTAGCCTCTGTTATTGGTAATGGTGAGAGGTTAGCATGTTTTGTTGTAGCCTCTGTTATTGGTAATGGTGAGAGGTTAGCATGTTTTGTTGTATCCTCTGTTATTGGTAATGGTGAGAGGTTAGCATGTTTTGTTGTAGCCTCTGTTATTGGTAATGGTGAGAGGTTAGCATGTTTTGTTGTAGCCACTGTTATTGGTAATGGTGAGAGGTTAGCATGTTTTGTTGAATCCTCTGTTATTGGTAATGGTGAGAGGTTAGCATGTTTTGTTGTAGCCTCTGTTATTGGTAATGGTGAGAGGTTAGCATGTTTTGTTGTATCCTCTGTTATTGGTAATGGTGAGAGGTTAGCATGTTTAGTTGTAGCCTCTGTTATTGGTAATGGTGAGAGGTTAGCATGTTTTGTTGTAGCCTCTGTTATTGGTAATGGTGAGAGGTTAGCATGTTTTGTTGTAGCCTCTGTAACTCTCTCACTCATTATTATTCATGATCTTTCTCAATCATGGCAGTCACAGGGTTGATGTAGTCATTGCAGTCAAAGAATATGGGACCAAATACTAAACTTTTGACTAATTTAATACACTATGAGTGAATTGGTCAGAAAACATATGACTTCTTTAAATAGGGGGACTAGATGCATAAAGTGCTTTCATTTTTCTAAATGGTGAATCAGATATGTATGAAAATATCCTCAAATAAAAGGTGACATTATATACTGTCACCTCATATGAAACATTTGATCTGAAATCCAAAATGTTGGAGTATAGAGCCACATTTAAAATGTTATCTTCACTGTCAAAATAGATATGGTGTGGACTGTATACTCAATACAATCTAAATCTGATACCTCACTGTCTGTCTTTTGACTGATACTGCTTTTAAACTGGTCTGGTCAGTCTACTCAAATATTTGTACTATACATGTTTCTATCTGCAGGCAAAACTTTGATCATTTGTAATTTATAATATGATACTTTAATGTATGAGTAGATATGGCAGGTTTCAGGACACTGATGTATCTGAATATTTTGAAGAAATATACTGCCACTATTTTCACCACCAAAGAATAGCAGTGTGGTTTTAATATGATTTGACTCTTTGCAGGCTGTCAGGCTGTCTAGTCACAGAGGAAGGCTGTGCTTCTCTGGTCTCAGCTCTGAGGTCAAACCCAACACATTATTTGTAAACGGGTAACAGCGTAAACAGAGAAAGCTAAGCGTATCATTTTAATACAAAATGTCTGTCATTGTATTTCTTCTGTGTTGGCAGACTCACTGGCTGTAAACTCACAGACACATCCTGTAAAGTGTTGGCCTCAGTTCTCAGTTCAAACCCCTCACACCTGAGAGAGCTGGACCTGAGTAACAATGACCTGAAGGATTCAGGAGTGGAGCTGCTCTCTGCTGGACTGGAGGATCCACACTGCAGACTGGAGACTTTGAGGTTAGTATTCCTGTAGTTGGTCAACAAGTGTTTCGTTGTACCCTCTGTTATTGGTAATGGTGAGAGGTTAGCTTGTTTTGTTGTAGCCTCTGTTATTGGTAATGGTGAGAGGTTAGCTTGTTTTGTTGTAGCCTCTGTTATTGGTAATGGTGAGAGGTTAGCATGTGTTGTTGTAGCCTCTGTTATTGGTAATGGTGAGAGGTTAGCATGTTTTGTTGTAGCCTCTGTTATTGGTAATGGTGAGAGGTTAGCATGTTTCGTTGTATCCTCTGTTATTGGTAATGGTGAGAGGTTAGCATGTTTTGTTGTAGCCTCTGTTATTGGTAATGGTGAGAGGTTAGCATGTTTTGTTGTAGCCTCTATTGGTAATGGTGAGAGGTTAGCATGTTTTGTTGAATCCTCTGTTATTGGTAATGGTGAGAGGTTAGCATGTGTTGTTGTAGCCTCTGTTATTGGTAATGGTGAGAGGTTAGCATGTTTTGTTGTAGCCTCTGTTATTGGTAATGGTGAGAGGTTAGCATGTTTTGTTGTAGCCTCTGTTATTGGTAATGGTGAGAGGTTAGCATGTTTTGTTGTAGCCTCTGTTATTGGTAATGGTGAGAGGTTAGCTTGTTTTGTTGTAGCCTCTGTTATTGGTAATGGTGAGAGGTTAGCATGTTTTGTTGTATCCTCTGTTATTGGTAATGGTGAGAGGTTAGCATGTTTTGTTGTAGTCTCTGTTATTGGTAATGGTGAGAGGTTAGCATGTTTTGTTGTAGCCTCTGTTATTGGTAATGGTGAGAGGTTAGCATGTTTTGTTGTAGTCTCTGTTATTGGTAATGGTGAGAGGTTAGCTTGTTTTGTTGTAGCCTCTGTTATTGGTAATGGTGAGAGGTTAGCATGTTTTGTTGTATCCTCTATTATTGGTAATGGTGAGAGGTTAGCATGTTTTGTTGTAGCCTCTGTTATTGGTAATGGTGAGAGGTTAGCATGTTTTGTTGTAGCCTCTGTTATTGGTAATGGTGAGAGGTTAGCATGTGTTGTTGTAGCCTCTGTTATTGGTAATGGTGAGAGGTTAGCATGTGTTGTTGTAGCCTCTGTTATTGGTAATGGTGAGAGGTTAGCATGTTTTGTTGTAGCCTCTGTTATTGGTAATGGTGAGAGGTTAGCATGTTTTGTTGTAGCCTCTGTTATTGGTAATGGTGAGAGGTTAGCATGTTTTGTTGTAGCCTCTGTTATTGGTAATGGTGAGAGGTTAGCTTGTTTTGTTGTAGCCTCTGTTATTGGTAATGGTGAGAGGTTAGCATGTTTTGTTGTATCCTCTGTTATTGGTAATGGTGAGAGGTTAGCATGTTTTGTTGTAGTCTCTGTTATTGGTAATGGTGAGAGGTTAGCATGTTTTGTTGTAGCCTCTGTTATTGGTAATGGTGAGAGGTTAGCATGTTTTGTTGTAGTCTCTGTTATTGGTAATGGTAAGAGGTTAGCTTGTTTTGTTGTAGCCTCTGTTATTGGTAATGGTGAGAGGTTAGCATGTTTTGTTGTAGCCTCTGTTATTGGTAATGGTAAGAGGTTAGCATGTTTTGTTGTAGCCTCTGTTATTGGCAATGGTGAGAGGTTAGCATGTTTTGTTGTATCCTCTGTTATTAGTAATGGTGAGAGGTTAGCATGTTTTGTTGTAGCCTCTGTTATTGGTAATGGTGAGAGGTTAGCATGTTTTGTTGTATCCTCTGTTATTGGTAAGGGTGATAGGTTAGCATGTTTTGTTGTATCCTCTGTTATTGGTAATGGTGAGAGGTTAGCATGTTTTGTTGTAGCCTCTGTTATTGGTAATGGTGAGAGGTTAGCTTGATGTAGTCGTTGCATTCAAAGAATATGGGACCAAACACTAAACTTTTGACTAATTTAATACACTATGAGTGAATTGGTCAGGAAACATATGACTTCTTTAACCTCTCTAGGCCAGGTGGCACCAAATCGTCCCACCTACGTAACATCCAGTGTAATCCTGTGGCGCGTTATTCAAAAACCTCAAAAATGCAAAAACTTCAATTTCTCAAACATATGACTATTTTACACCATTTTAAAGACAAGACTCTCGTTAATCTAACCACACTGTCCGATTTCAAAAAGGCTTTACAACGAAAGCAAAACATTAGATTATGTCAGCAGAGTACCCAGCCAGAAATAATCAGACACCCATTTTTCAAGCTAGCATATAATGTCACATAAACCCAAACCACAGCTAAATGCAGCACTAACCTTTGATGATCTTCATCAGATGACAAACCTAGGACATTATGTTATACAATACATGCATGTTTTGTTCAATCAAGTTCATATTTATATCAAAAAACAGCTTTTTACATTAGCATGTGACTAGCATGGGACTAGCATTCCCACCGAACACTGCCGGTGAACTTACTAAATTACTCACGATAAACGTTCACAAAAAGCACAACAATTATTTTAAGAATTATAGATACACAACTCCTCTATGCACTCGATATGTCCAATTTTAAAATAGCTTTTCGGTGAAAGCACATTTTGCAATATTCTCAGTAGATAGCCCGGCATCACAGGGCTAGCTATATAGACACCCAGCAAGTTTAGCACTCACCAAAGTCAGATTTACTATAAGAAAAATGTTATTACCTTTGCTGTCTTCGTCAGAATGCACTCCCAGGACTTCTACTTCAATAACAAATGTTGGTTTGGTTCAAAATAATCCATAGTTATATCCAAACAGCGGCGTTTTGTTCGTGCGTTCAAGACACTATCCGAAAGGGTAAAGAAGTGTGACGAGCATGGCGCAATTCGTGACAAAAAAATTCTAAATATTCCATTACCGTACTTCGAAGCATGTCAACCGCTGTTTAAAATCAATTTTTTATGCCATTTTTCTCATAAGAAAGCGATAATATTCCGACCGGGAATCTGCGTTTAGATAAAAAGAAGAAAGAAAATAAAGCATGGGGTCGACTCGGGCACGCGCCTAAGCCCATTGTCCTCTGATCGGCCATTTGCCAAAAGCGATAATGTGTTTCAGCCAGAGGCTGCATCGATATCGTTCAGCTTTTTCCCAGGCTCTGAGAGCGTATGGGAGCCGTAGGAAGTGTCACGTTAGAGCAAAGATCCTCAGTCTTCAATAAAAAGAGCCAAGATGAAACACAACTTGTCAGACAGGCCACTTCCTGCATGGAATCTTCTCAGGTTTTGGCCTGCCATTTGAGTTCTGTTATACACAGACACCATTCAAACAGTTTTAGAAACTTTAGGGTGTTTTCTATCCAAAGCCAATAATTATATGCATATTCTAGTTACTGGGCAGGAGTAGTAACCAGATTAAATCGGGTTACGTTTTTATCCGGCCGTGTCAATACTGCCCCATAGCCCTAACAGGTATAGGGGGACTAGATAGATAAAGTGCTTTTATTTTTCTAAATGGTGAAACAGATATGTATGAAAATATCCTCATATAAAAGGTGACATTATATACTGTCACCTCATATGAAACATTTGATCTGAAATCCAAAATGTTGGAGTTTAGAGCCACATTTAACCTCTATGGGCAAGCGTCCCACCCCTGGTACACCCTATCAACAACAGGTGAAATATCAAGAGCGCCAAATTTGAAAACAATTAAATGTCATAATTCAAATTTCTCAAACATACAACTATCTTACACCCTTTGAAAGATAAACATCTCCTTAATCTTACCACGTTGTCCGATTTCAAAAAGGCTTTACGGCGAAAGCATAAAGTTAAATTATGTTAGGAGAGTACATTGAAAATAGCTGTGTGTAATGTTTTGTCACTTCAAAGACAGGCGTCACCAAAAGCAGAAAACCAGCTAAAATTATGCACTAACGTTTGACAATCTCCATCAGATGACACTCCTAGGACATTATGTTAGACAATACATGCATTTTTTGTTCTATCATGTTCATATTTATATCCAAAAACAGCGTTTTACTATGGCGTTGATGTTGAGGAAATCTTTTCCCTCCAATAACCGCCAGTCAATCAGCACAACAAATTAAATAATTACTATTCGAAAACATTGGTAAAATATTATATTGTCATTCAAAGAATTATAGATTTACATCTCTTGAACGCAACCGGATTGCCAGATTTAAAAATAACCTTACTGGGAAATCACACTTTGCAATAATCTGAGCACTGCGCCCAGAAAAATACGCTTTGTGATACAGACTAACCGCCACGTTGGAGAGATCTAAAATCGAAAATACTATGTAAATAATCCATTACCTTTGATTCTCTTCATCAGATGTCACTTCCAGGAATCCCAGGTCCATAACAAATGTAGTTTTGTTCGAACAAGCTCATTATTTATGTCCAAAAAGCTCCGTGTCGTTAGCACATGAACTAAGCCCGCTGGACTTGTCTTCATGAAAGACGTGAAAAAAAAATATTTACGTTCGTTCAAACATGTCAAACGTTGTATAGCATAAATCATTAGTGCCTTTTTCAACCAGAACATGAATAAAATTGAAGGCGGACGAATGCATTCTCTTTTAAAACGTATTGGAACGAGGGTACCCAACATGAACTCGCGCGCCAGAGTCTAATCGGCCATCACCGTTCCAAGGCTCTTGTTCGGTCAGATCTCACAGTAAAAGACTCAAAACACTTTGTAAAGGCTGGTGACATCTAGTGGAAGCAATAGGAAGTGCCAAAAGATTAATAAGCCCCTGTGTGTTTCAATGGCATAGGCTTAAAGGTAATTCAACACATCAGGTATCCACTTCCTGTCAGAATTTGTCTCAGGGTTTTGACTGCCATATGAGTTCTGTTATACTTACAGACACCATTCAAACAGTTTATAAAAATTCAGAGTGTTTTCTATCCAAACCTGAACAATAATATGCATATTCTAGCTTCTGAGTTGGTGTAGGAGGCAGTTAAAAATGGGCACATATCTTTTTCAAAATTCTCAATACTGGCCCCTATCCCCATTTAAAATGTTATCTTCACTGTCAAAATAGATATGGTGTGGACTGTATACTCAATACAATCTAAATCTGATACCTCACTGTCTGTCTTTTGACTGATACTGCTTTTAAACTGGTCTGGTCAGTCTACTCAAATGTTTGTACTATACATGTTTCTATCTGCAGGCAAAACGTTGATCATTTGTAATTTATAATATGATACATTAATTTCTGAATAGATATGGCAGGTTTCATGACACTGATATATCTAAATATGTTGAAGAAATATACTGCCACTATTTTCACCACCAAAGAATAGCAGTTTGATTTTAATATGATTTGACTCTTTGCAGGCTGTCAGGCTGTCTAGTCACAGAGGAAGGC